>NW_013791856.1:0-603 GCF_000517525.1 Limulus polyphemus
CCTGTTGATAATTACTATCATACAAACAGTCCCGAGGAACTATAGATAATGATATATGTCATAACTCAGTGTCACCTTTTGAACCTTACTTTCATACAAATAGACTCTAAAAACTATAGAGAATGATATACGTTATGACTCAATTCCATCTGTTGAATATTATTATCATACAAACAGACCAAAGGAACTATTGATAGTGATATAGGTCATGACTCACCATTGAATATTATTAGCATACAAACAGACGGAATTAACTATAGATAATGATATATGTCATGACTCAATGTCACCTGTTAAACATTATTATCACATAAACAGACCCAAGAAACTATAGATAATGATATATTTCATGACTTAGTGTCACCTGTTGAATATTACTATCATACAAACAGAACCCAGGAATTATACATATTGATATATGTCAAGACTATGTGTCACCTGTTGAATGTTATTATCATACAAAGAGACTCAATGAATTATGTCATGACTCAGTGTATCCTGTTGAATATTACTGTCATACAAACAGACGGAATTAACTATAGATGATGATATATTTCATGACTCAGTGTCACCTGTTGAATATTATTATCATTCAAACAGACC
>NW_013791857.1:0-601 GCF_000517525.1 Limulus polyphemus
AACTTCTAACTATTTTATAGAGTTTACTGTTTAATATGTTGATATTTTTAAGCGGAATAATTATTTTTGTGTGATAATTCTTTGCAATTAAATATATTAAGAACATTATTTTTTGTTTCTGTATCATATGGGTCAATTCGACCGACCTCGTAGCGAGAGTCTGTATTGATCAAGAATTGTTTTGACTCAATTGGTTTTCATTGTGTGTAAGACCTAGGCTCTTAGTTACACTACATTGATGCCTAAGTAGGGGGGGGGGCGTTAGACTATTCACATTTTCATCAATAGTGTATATTGTAGCTCCTACCTATTTGTTCAGTCTTCCTTTTATGTCGGAATTCTTCTTCTAAGGGAGGAAGTTTTTATAAGACACATTTTTGGAAATTAATTAATTTCCAATTTGTAATTTCTTATATATTATTTTACGTAACATGTAATTTAATTCCGTAACGTATTTTTACGCCATTGATTTCAATTTTATCTTTTTTAAACTACATTTTTCCATTTTTGTTTCATAATTTATTTTCTTTCTTGCCACTTATGTATTTGTTGTCATTTAAGTTACGAGAAAAGTGTTTTCCAAATTAAACTATTGTTATTT
>NW_013791858.1:0-603 GCF_000517525.1 Limulus polyphemus
TAAGTATTCCCTCTTCTCTAATTTATTTACCACCCCTCCAAAGAATATGAAATTTAATGTAAATTACTCATTATAATGTCATTACTTGGGCAAAGCATAGTTTTTATATTCTTCAATATTATTTGAGCCATAAACTAGAAAATCAGACCCTTTTTTGCCACACCCATGTGTCACATCCACTCTCTCATTAATTGCCAATAATTCTATCTAACGTTCAATACTATATTGAACATTAATCAATAGAAAGCCAAGGTTTTCATCTATCAAATTATGTAGTATATTATGGTGTTTTCTGTAGAGAGAATTTTCAGTTTAAGGTTGATTCACATGAGAAACACATTGACGAGCTTAGATGAAGTTTTAATGGCTCTTATCGCATAATTAGAAAGCCAGAAAAATTATGACAGTTATAGGACATTTTTTGCTTTTATGTGTTAATTCTGTGTCTTTGATGCATTATTTAATTAATTTCTAAAGTAATTAGTGAAGAAGTATCATTAATATAAAAAAGTAGGGTTAAATTTCATCTACAGTCAATAGCAAAACAAAAGAAGATCCAGGTAGGTACTATATTTTTTGTTTTTCGTGTTTGTTTATTATTAT
>NW_013791859.1:0-840 GCF_000517525.1 Limulus polyphemus
CTATCCCAAATCCTATCTCAACCTTTACCCACCTCACCCCCCACCAGAACTCAAAAACAAGTATATGGTGCCTTGATTTTCTAGAAATTGACCACCGAAATTAATTTAGCAACCTTTTAAGTAACGTAGAATGCTGTTGTTGTGTGATAGAACAAAAACTGTATCATTTCAAGTTCTGTTCATAATTCGCCATAAATATATCTCTTGGCACATTAAACATTTTAGTGTTTACTATGACTTATCTCTTACAAACTACCGTTTTATTTTGCTCAAATACTAGGCCTGGCATGGGGTTTTATAATGTGACGGTCAATCTTACTACTCTTTGGTAAAAGAGTAGCCGAAATGTTGGCGATGGGTGGTGATGACTAGATGCCTTCCTCTAGTGTTTATAGGCTAAATTAGGGACGACTAGTGTAGATAGCCCTCGTGTAGCTTGACGCAAAATTCATAACAAATAAACCTCAAATACCATTGCGCTGGTTATGTACCGTGTCACGTTATTTACAGTGTCATGGTCAAACAATATTGTACCGTTTACAGTGTCATGGTCAAACAATATTGTACCGTTTACAATGTCATGGTCAAACAATATTGTACCGTCTACAGTGTCATGGTCAAACAATATTGTACTGTTTACAGTGTCATGGTCAAACAATATTGTACCGTCTACAGTGTCATGGTCAAACAATATTGTACCGTTTACAGTGTCATGGTCAAACAATATTGTACCGTTTACAGTGTCATGGTCAAACAATATTGTACCGTTTACAGTGTCATGATCAAACAATATTGTACCGTTTACAATGTCATGATCAAACAATATTGTACCGTTTAAAG
>NW_013791860.1:0-1163 GCF_000517525.1 Limulus polyphemus
TTTTAAACTCTTTTAATGTACAGCTTATACCACCACCATCAAACAGTACTTCTTCAATTACCTTTCAAACTCTTTCAATGTACAGCTTATACCACCACCATCAAACAGTACTTCTTCAATTACCTTTCAAACTCTTTCAATGTACAGCTTATACCACCACCGTCAAACAGTACTTCTTCAATTACCTTTTAAACTCTTTCAATGTACATCTTATACCACCACCATTACAATCTTTCACTGGTGAAATCTAATACAAAATGACATTTTTTATATAGGCATATCCAGTTTTACACACTGTAGGATGTTTTAATCACTTCAGACCTACAATGTTTGTAAATTAACCTATAATTTCAATATAAACAATTTTAACAAACCTTCTGTTTCACATGGTTGACCTTTAAAAAACCATGTGGAAAAAACGTGGACTTCCATCAGCACTGGATCACCCACAAACTCAAATGTTAGAAGTCCAATTTTTTCCAACCTGTCCACCTCTAAATGACTCTCTTCTTTTATTTCTCTAGAAAGTTATTAAATAGCATTAATAAAATCATGTATATGCTCTTGTCATTTAACATGCTTTACAAAAATATAAATCATTAATAGCTGTATTCAGTGGTTGAAGGTCAAACTAAGACAGCACTAGGCAAGAAATCTAATGAGATAATAACTCGTGAACCCTGTACTTGTATTACACTTTCTAAATTTATTGAAATATTATGATGTAAACTTGTGAAAGATCTTCATGATATCACTTACCCTAGAGACAACAAAAAGCATAATATTACCTGTTCTGAAAGATAATACCCTTAAAAAAACAAGTATTTTGTGAGTAGATGAGGCACTTCTAGATCTCCCTCATAGTACACTTAAGTACTGGTCTCAAGAGTATGTTTTCTAGGTCTCCCTGACAGTACACTTAAGTACTGGTCTCAACAGCATGTTTTCTAGGTCTCCCTGACAGTACACTTAAGTACTGCTCTCAACAGTATGTTTTCTAGGTCTCCCTGACAGTACACTTAAGTACTGGTCTCAACAGTATGTTTTCTAGGTCTCCCTGACAGTACACTTAAGTACTGGTCTCAACAGTATGTTTTCTAGGTCTCCCTGACAGTACACTTAAGTACTGGTCTCAACAGTATGTTTTCTAGGTCTCCCTGACA
>NW_013791861.1:0-605 GCF_000517525.1 Limulus polyphemus
GACAACGGTATTCCAGCAGATAAATAAAAAAGTCTAGAAACTGAAACCTGACAACGGTATTCCAGCAGATAAATAAAACATTCCTGAAACCTGACAGCGGTATTCCACGAGATGAATAAAACAGACTAGAAACTAAAATCTGACAACGGTATTCCAACAGATAAATAAAAAAAGTCTAGAAACTAAAACCTGATATCGTTATTCCAGCATACAAATAAAATAGCCTAGAAACTGAAATCCGACAACGGTATTCCAGCAGATAAATAAAAAAGTCTAGAAACTGAAACCTGACAATGGTATTCCAGCAGATAAATAAAAAAGTCTAGAAACTGAAACCTGACAACGGTATTCCAGCAGATAAATAAAACATTCCTGAAACCTGACAGCGGTATTCCACGAGATGAATAAAACAGTCTAGAAACTAAAATCTGACAACAGTATTCCAGCAGATAAATAAAACAATCTAGAAACTGAAACCTGAAAACGGTATTCCAGCAGATAAAAAAGTCTAAAAACTGAAACCTGACAACGGTATTCCAGCAGATAAATAAAACAGTCTAGAAACTGAAACCTGACAACGGTATCCCAGCAGAACAATAAAACTG
>NW_013791862.1:0-1034 GCF_000517525.1 Limulus polyphemus
GGCTAGCTTCCATATCACCGTTCATTATTGTTTTTAGGTATATTGTAACTAAAGAACAGCTTTAAAAATTAGGTTATTCAAAAAAAAACCCACCATCAAATAGTCCATTACGTCTTCTTATAAATTAAACTCTACCTCTTGGATTCTTTTTACTCATAATTTGCGAAAATTCAATTTTTTTTGGCATTTCACTTGACATATTACTTTTCGTAAAAGCTATAATGTCTCACTTTAGAGTTTTCCGACGAAACAAGCACTTCCCGATATTATTCTATTAATTTTGCGTCAAAACAACACTTTTCTACATTTTCCAAAAAACCGTATTTTCACAGAAAAGCCAAGGCTATAGCTCATGATTTTTTCCCAAATTTTGAAAAAATTATTTTTCTTCATATTTCAACACAAAGATGCCCTTGATGCAAGACGTTCAAAATGGATATCCTTTCATCAAAATTCCCAGTCGTTATTTCCTAAACTGTTATGAAAATTTCGGCTAGCTTCCATATCACCGTTCATTATTGTCTTTAGTTATATTGTAAATAAAGAACAGCTTTAAAAATTAGGTTATTCAAACAAAATCCTAGCATCTAATAGTCCATGACGTCGTAAGAAGAATCCAAGAGGTAGAGTTTAATTTATAAGAATCATAATTAGCGAAAGTTCAATTTTTTTTGGCTTTTCACTTGACATAATACTTTTCGTAAATGCTATAATGTCTCACTGTTGAGTTTCCCGACGAAACAAGCACTAGCCGACATTTTTCTATTAATTTTGCGTCAGAAAAATACTTTTCTCCATTTTCCAAAAAAATCATATTTTCACAGAAAAGCAAAGGCTATAGCCCATGTTCTTTTAACAAATTTAGAAAAAAATTATTTTTCTTGATATTTCAACACAAAGATGCCCTTGATGCAAGACGTTCAAAATGGATATCCTTTCATCAAAATTCCCAGAAGTTATTTCATAATCTGTTATGAAAATTTCGGCTAGCTTCGATATTACTGTTTTTTATTATCTTTAGTTATTTTGTAAAT
>NW_013791863.1:0-603 GCF_000517525.1 Limulus polyphemus
ATGGTAAAGTTGTATTCGGAAAGAATAAACCAGTTTTATTAAGTAAGGACTTGTGTCGCTAAAGTTTCGTCGGAACGAAGTTACGGAAAGTTAATTAACAAACGGAGACGTAAGAGTATAAACCTTTGAAATGTAGTTAGGCGTTACTTGGAATTCGTATAAAGTTTTGTTGTTTAAGTATTTGAATGCAAAGTTACTACACTTAATTTATATTGATTGATGTGTTTTCTTCTATGTTGTGAGATAGTGAATTCTACCTTTATTTTATGTAATGTGAGCTGAATTGATCTATCTGATACCTGCTCGTTCTTATGTTCCAATAATTGAAAATTTTAGAAATAATTCTCTGTTTTCAAAATTGTATTTGTGATAAGCAAAACTTACTTAAGAATGTTGTGTAAGCGTTTACTGGGGAAACAGTTAAATATAGCTGAAGAAGAGAAAGGACATAGGAAAGTCTCCAAACTCCATGGCATATAAAACTGTAAACGGTCGCTTACATTATGTATTTTGAAAGCGTTGTGACCTTTATCGATATTTTCATTATTTTTTATTCACATCCAAACAAAACATATTTTGATATCAGTAAAAGATAAATCGATT
>NW_013791864.1:0-603 GCF_000517525.1 Limulus polyphemus
ATAAGAAGAACAAGAAGACCGTTATAAAAATCGATAAGATCTGAAGGAAAAAGGACTAAAAAGTCCATCATCAAAGTCAACAAAATGTAGTGTAAGAACTATTAAAAAGACCACTATCCAAGTCAATAAAATGTAGTCTAAAAAAATAAAAATACCGATATCAAAGTCAACAAAATCTAGTGAAAGAAGGACGAAAAAGACAGTTATCAAAGTCAAAAAAATCTAGTGTAGGAAAGACTAACAAGACAATTATGAATGTCAAAAAATCTAGTGTAAGAATTACTAAAAAGACCATTAGTAAAGTCGAAAAAATCTACTGTAAGAAGGACTAAAAGACCATTATCAGAGTCATCAAAATGTAGTGGTAGATGGAATAAAGAGACTGTTATCAAAGTCGACAACTTCTAGTGAAAGGAGGACTAAAAAGTCCGTTATCAAAGTCAACAACATCTAGTGGAAAAAGGGCTAAAAATACAGTTATGAAAGTCAAAACAATTTAGAGTAAGAAGGACAAAAATACCGATATAAATGTCGATAAATCTAGTGAAAGAATGACTAAAAAGACCATTATACATCTCAAAAACATCTAGTGTAAGAAGGACT
>NW_013791865.1:0-602 GCF_000517525.1 Limulus polyphemus
CATGACCTCGGATGCACGAACCTGGTAGAGCACAGAATAAACACAGGCATCACCGTCCAATAAAGATCCCTCCAAGGAGAATAGCTCCAGCAAAGCGACAAGAGATAGAGAAGGTCATGGATGGTCTAATTATGGAAGAGATAGTCGAGAGGTCAGATAGTCCCTGGTCAGCTACCGTTGTATTAGTACAGAAGAAGGATGGGACCCAACGTTGCTGTGTGGACTTCAGGGCTCTTAACAGCATAACCGAAAAAGACTCATACCCACTGCCAAGAATTGATGATACTCTTGATGCCCTAAGTGGAGCCAGGTGGTTTTCAACTCTGGACTTCAAGTCAGGTTTCCATCAAGTAAAAATGGCTGTAGCAGGTAGACCTAAGACAGCATTTAGTTATGGCCAAGGTCTCTGGCAATACCGAGTGATGCCATTCGGGCTCAGTAATGCTCCAGCAACATTTGAGAGGCTCATGGAACGAGTATTGGAAGGCCTACAATTGAGGATAGCCCTAGTGTACCTGGACGATGTCATTGTATTTGCAACAACTTTTAACGAGGAAATGTCCCAGCTGGAGGAAGTATTCAAAGCATTTGAAAGCAGCAAA
>NW_013791866.1:0-602 GCF_000517525.1 Limulus polyphemus
GGTGTGACAGGACATTCTACAAGATTGTGGGGACCAGTGTGGGTGACTATTGAGCTCATGGGCATAAAGGACAGACAGGAAGTATACTTGGCTGACATTGAAGACGAATGCATATTAGGATTGGACGATCTATTACCAAGGAAGTTTGTAATTGATTTTGATAAAATGACGTTTGGGAACAACAAAGGCCAAGTTCCGGTAACTGTTAAAAGAGAGGTTGAGCTGATTAGGTGCCATCAGGCTGAAGTCAAAGTGACTGAAGAAGTTGATAATGATGAAGTGGAACCAGGTATCGATATCAAGGCAGAACTGGAGAAAGACCAAGATTTGAAGCCAGTGATTGATTTTTTTAAAAGCAAATGCTTCGCACCCTGCTTGGGAGAAGGTGTGTAGTCTAAGCCCTGTGACAAAGCACTATTGGGCACAATGGGACCAGTTGAGGCTTGAAAATGGTATTCTTGTCCGGAGATGGGAAACTACAGATGGGAAAGTGACGACTTGGCAAACAGTTATACCGAGGAAATTACGGGAAGTTGTGCTGCGTCGATCCCATGATAATTTAACAGGAAGACATCTCGGAATTAAGAAGACATTGAGTCATC
>NW_013791867.1:0-600 GCF_000517525.1 Limulus polyphemus
CAGGAGGTAGAGCCAGTCAATGTTAAAGCAAGAAGTACAAGTATAAAGAAAGGACATACACTTCCAGAACATTTAACTAACCTCTATAAGAAGAGCATAGTCCATTTGGCAACATCACAGGCTCTTCAGGTAAAAGAACGTTTGGCAAATTATGCAGATGTCTTTTCGAAAGGAGATCATGACCTCGGCCGCACAAACCTGGTAGAGCACAAAATAAACAAAAGCAATCACCATCCATTAAAGATCCCTCCGAGGAGAATAGCTCCAGCAAAGCGACAAGAGATAGAGAAGGTCATGGATAGTCTAATTAAGGAAGGGATAGTCGAGAAATCAGATAGTCCCTGGTCAGCTCCCATCGTGTTAGTCCAGAAGAAGGATGGGACCCAACATTGCTGTGTGGACTTCAGGGCTCTTAACAGTATAACCGAAAAAGACTCATACCCAATGCCAAGAATTGATGATACTCTTGATGCCCTAAGTGGAGCCAGGTGGTTTTCAACTCAGGACTTAAGGTCAGGTTTCCATCAAGTAAAAATGGCTGAAGCAGATTGACCTAAGACAGAATTTAGCTATGGCCAAGGTCTCTGGCAATACCGAGTG
>NW_013791868.1:0-783 GCF_000517525.1 Limulus polyphemus
AGTTTCCTGATTTGGTATTGCATATGCCTCAGGCCACTTGGTAAAATAATCCATCACCACACAAATGTACCTGTTTCCAGCACGAGTTTGGGGCAAAGGACCAGCAATGTCAATGGCCACTCTTTTCATTGGTGCGCCAACTTGATATAAGTTCATTGGAGCACGTCCCTTGTGCTTGGGTCCCCTTTTAGCACAACATGTACTGCATGTTCTGCACCATTCTTCCACATCTTGCCTCATACATATCCAGTAAAATCTTTGTCGCAGGTTACTCAATGTTTTCTTAACTCCGAGATGTCCTCCTGTTAAACTATCATGGGATTGAAACAGCACAACTTCCCATAACTTTCACGGTATAACCGTTTGCCAGGTCATCACTTTCCCATTTGCAGTTTCCCATCTTCAGAGAAGAATACCATCTTCAAGCTTCAACTGGTCCCATTGTACTCAATAGCTCTTTGTCACAGGGCTTAAGCTAGACACCTTCTCCTAAGCAGGGCGCAAAACACTTGCTTTTAGAAAATCAATCATTGGCTTCAAATCTTGGTCTTTCTCCTGTTCTGCTTTAATATCTATACCTGGTTCCACTCCATCATCATCAACTTCCTTCAGTTACTTTGACTTCAGCTTGATGATACCTGGTTAGTTCAACCTCTCTTTTGCAGCAATGTCTGCAGTCATTTTTGCAGGGTCTTTGGCTCATTCCGTCAGCATTTCCATGAGCTTTTCCTTCTCTGTATTCAATATCATAATTATACTGGTCTGTATTTCCGATCGAATGTG
>NW_013791869.1:0-604 GCF_000517525.1 Limulus polyphemus
GTGGAATGTGTAAAAACATGTGTTTGAGGGGTTTTGGAGAACATTGTGTGAGGTGTTTGTTTTTATTAGGCTAAACAAGGGGCTATCTCTGCTGTGGCACACCACTGGTATCGAAACACAGTTTTTAGTGTAATAAGCTGAGCTACTGGAAATGGGGGGGGGGGCACATTATAAAAGTCTTAAAAGCAAAGGAATTTGTTGTTAAATAAAAAGCTACTCAAAGGGCTAACCTGATTTTTAGCTATATATGCCTTCAGACTTACCGCTAAGCCACTGTAGGGCCGAGTGAGATGAAAATCTAGTACAAATTGCAGCAAACGTTTTTAAAAACACAGAATACTAAATACTAAATAAATGCGGGTGCATTATGTTCAGATCTCAGTGATATCAATTTGAAACTTGAAACACTAGTGAAATATACTTTTAGAATCAGTGTGCTGTTTCGGTCGTGTTTAAAAATCCGATTATCAACTAATTAAAAACTAGAAATAAGAAAAACACGTTTCGGTAATGTGTTGGGGCCCAGCTTGGGCTAAGAATTACCAAAGTAGTAGAACACGTGTGACATAGCGAATTATATTTTTTTTATGATCATGATTGTGTT
>NW_013791870.1:0-602 GCF_000517525.1 Limulus polyphemus
TTGGTGCAGTTGGGTAGGCCTTGTGTGCCATGCTTTCCAAGTCCTGTGCCAGCTCTTGCAGGCTCTCCCCTTTAGCATGGACTCTCGTCCTGAACCTGGCCCTGTAGACTTCTGACTGATTTTGGGTTCCGTACCTGAGTTCTAGAGCTGCTACCAGTGCTCTATAGTTGTGCCTGTCGTCTGCTGACAACTGTCCAGGTATTTCCAGTGGTTGTCCCTTCAAGCTCGTTGCCAGATATACTGCTCAAATTGTGCTCTATATGCTTCCCACGGTGCCTTCCCATCGAATTCCTGTGGCTTCCTTCGCACTGGATCACTCCTATTACTGACATTCATATTTGGGATGTGACTTCTAACAGGGCTGAAGATGTCTGCATTAGGGTTTAGCTGCAGGGTCTGGGAGGGGCTTGCCATTTTCTGGGGCTTGTTAAGTCGATGGCTAATGTATCCTTCTTGTGTAAAATACAATAAATCGTCCTTTAATGTATCTAATTCACTCTTAAATTTACTAATATTTTCCATTTGTACTTCTTGCCACTGTTGTTGGCTTTCCTGTAGTTGCTGCTGACTTTCTTCCTGTTTCCTTTCTTGTTCCAGTTGCC
>NW_013791871.1:0-604 GCF_000517525.1 Limulus polyphemus
CTTCATCAATGCCACTATGAAGACAAATTCGGCACTCAGTTTCTTTCCAAGCAGCAAATGACTCACGATGACTGTCACTATTTTCATGAGCATTTCACTTTTCAATTTTTTTCCACTTAGAGAATCCACCCTGTATTTTGAAAGCAGACCGACTATCGGATGTCATACATGTAGATGAAAAAGAAGACAACAAAATCAGTATGCTGCTTTATGTAGAGGCGAATACACCAAATAGGAACGATTGACCTCTTGTCCATTCAGAAGGCGTTGTTTGAACTAAAATGCAGTCATAGAACGCCCATCTTTGGCATCGAATGGCCCTTCTTTATGTTGAAATTCATGTGCTCCAACTTTAACAATCTCTGTGCGATGTGCATGTGTTACAACTGCTGAGCCTGTTGTATGAAACTTCATAAATCCAATACCCCTGTGTGTTAAATTATTTATTATGTCATCCTCTTTTAGCTTAGTAACACTATTCTGTGGATTTGTTTCTGACAAAGTGGAATCCTCGTGTTTATTATTATTGTAGCTTTCAACAGGACAGAGAACAGTTTCTTCATTGTTTTATTTTTCAAATGAAATAGCATGTTCACAATCTTGC
>NW_013791872.1:0-602 GCF_000517525.1 Limulus polyphemus
TTTAACTGGTCCTATTGTGTCCAATAGTGCTTTGTCACAGAGCTTAAACTAGACACCTTCTCCCAAGCAGGGCGCAAAACACTTGCTTTTAGGAAATCAATCACTGGCTTCAAATCTTGGTCTTTCTCCTGTTCTGCCTTGATATCGATACCTGGTTCCACTTCGTTATCATCAACTTTTCAGTCGGCTTGACTTCACCTTGATGGCACCTAATTATTTCAACCTCTCTTTTAACAGTTACCGGAACTTGGCCTTCGTTATTCCCAAACATCATTTTATCAAAATCAATTGCAAACTTCCTTGGTAGTAGATAGTCCAATCCTAATATGCATTCGTCTTCAATGTCAGCCAAGTATACTTTGTATCTATCCTTTATGCCCATGAGCTCAATAGTTACCCACACTGGTCCCCACAATCCTGTAGAATGTCCTGTCACACCATAAAGCTTCTGTATGGCTTCTGGTACTCCTTCGTAATCTAACACCTTGATGCTCACAAGGGTTTGCTGAGACGCAGAGTCTATGACAAAGTTGCACCTTTGGCCATCCAGCTTTCCTGTCACATTGACACTGTGTGCGCATGGCATTTTACACCTAGCTGTT
>NW_013791873.1:0-603 GCF_000517525.1 Limulus polyphemus
TCATCAACTTTTTCAGTCACTTTGACTTCATCTTGATGGCACCTAATTAGTTCAACCTCTCTTTTAACAGTTACCAGAACTTGGCCTTTGTTATTCCCAAACGTCATTTTGTCAAATTCAATTACGAACTTCCTTGATAGTAGATAGGCCAATCCTAATATGCATTCGTCTTCAATGTCAGCCAAGTATACTTTCTGGCTGTCCTTTATGCCCATTATCTTAATAGTTACCCACACTGGTCCCCACAATCTTGTAGAATGTCTTGTCACACCATAAAGCTTCTCTATGGCTTCTGGTACTCCTTCGTGATCTAACACCTTGATGCTCATAAGGGTGTGCTGAGATGCAGAATCTATGACAAAGTTGCACTTTTGGCCATCCAGCTTTCCTGTCACATAGACGCTGTGTGTGCTTGGCATTTTACACCTAGCTGTAGGGACTTTCATGATGGGGGTTGGTGAGTGTTCCTCAACACCAACCACTACTGGTCTCCTTGAGGATGACTTGTTGGTAATATTCTTCATACACTGGCTCTTCACATGTCCTTGCTCCCCACAGTTCCAACAGCCTTTCTGGGTCGCAGCCTTTCCTGCTGTGGTATCT
>NW_013791874.1:0-603 GCF_000517525.1 Limulus polyphemus
ATCCTAAGTAGCTCTAAGTTCGTAATATTATACATCTATTTATAATTAAATTTTATTCTTATATTGCCCTTGGAACCATGTCTAAATACTATGCGCTCCATTATACATTATAAATCACTCTGGGAATGTGCAGCTTACGTTACGCTATTGAACTACATTACCCACGAGGTGCTTACATGTGTACCTCTTGAACTATTTTAATTATATGATTATTATTGCTTATTTTACCTAACCTAGTCTTAAATAACTTAAAAAAATATGTATTTATATATTTTAGTTATTTTTACAATAATAAATAAACAAGAAATAAAGTACTTACCTTATCTTCTTTTTTTTTGCTCCCAGGTTTTTGAGGAGAGTTAAACCTAATTTTTTATACTATAGATAAAAATGTACTTAATTTTTATTTAAGTGAATAATGCACCAAAGAATATAGACTAATAACATGCAAAAAGTAGACAAATTCACTTACCTTTCAAAATATTTCTGGCTTTCTAACTATGTGACAAGAACCATTACAAATTCATCCAAGCTAGTCGTTAACTGTCCCATGAGAACGAATCTGTGAGTGAAACTGATGATATTCTGTTCAGAATACAATGT
>NW_013791875.1:0-603 GCF_000517525.1 Limulus polyphemus
AGTTGGGATGAAGTGAACAACAGAACAAATGATGCTGCTGAAGATGCGTCACCTGAAAAAGCCACTGTCGAAGAAGAAACTCTACTTGGTTTTGCGAAGCCCTTGGAGAAGTTACTACCACTGATGTTACTGTTACCAATGATAGGACGTTTCCTGATGAAGCAGATGAACCCCACATGAAGTAGAAGCCAATGAGACGGAGACAGGTATGGAAGAAGATACGTCCCGTAAAATTAAGAGATTTTGTTGAATTTTAATTTTGTGTTTGTAAATTCTGTACATTCAGTTATGTTATTGTTAATTGTTTATTGGTTTAATGTAAGTGGCTATTGTTCGGGACGAACAATAATAAGGAAGGGGCAGTGTTACGACAGCGGGGATCACGTGACGCTAGTAACACGTCATATTCTCGAAGGTTCGTGAATCCTCGAGTGTTTACTAGATTTGCGGTATGCTTGTATATATAAGACCGCCAAGAAGTGACGGCAATAATGTAATTGAACTGCAGACAGAGAGAGACTGACGATTGAGTCGAGCACGTGAGTCGTTCGTTGTGAATTATAGCGTTTGTTATAGCGTGACTGTTGAAATTAAGTGTATTGC
>NW_013791876.1:0-870 GCF_000517525.1 Limulus polyphemus
ATCCGGGGCCTCGGCTCTGCATCGGGGCTTTTCACACTTCTCCAGTCCAGAGTTTGTACATTGAGTCCCACGAACCTCCTCTTCACCTCTGTCATTTGCAACTTTCTTTACAATATGCTACCAAGCTTCGATCCTTACCACGGCATCACACCTGGGATTGTGTCTTTCTTCCTCGATGTGCCATGCTCTTTCTGAACAGGCATCCTGCAACTGACTGAATTGGGTCTGGCATTGGATGATATTGCTGTCCCCATTGATCAGCCCATTTCACCATAGCTTATTACCATCCCTTTCTGTGACCTTTCCTTGAGTCATCTGAGGAAGGCGGATACTCCCAATTGGAATTACGTCTTTTTTTTAGCTGAACATCTTTCGAGCCATTCTTTTCTTCCTATTTACACGGATGGTTCGAAATCGATTGACTCTGTAGGTTCTGCCATGGTGTGCTGTGGCTCGGTAGTTACTCGCAGGATCCCCTCTACAGTTTCTGTGTTCACTGCCGAGTTGTATGCCATTTCTCTTACCCTGGATCATGTAGAAGCTGTGCAGTACAGTAATTGTACTATTTACACTGATTCTCTTAACTCTCTACTGGTCCTGGAATCGCTTAACGTTAGTTCTCACCCTGTTCTCGTCGATATTCAACACCGACTGGCCCATTTTTCTCTATCTTCTGTTTCCGTCCACTTTTTCTGGATCCCTGGCCACGTCGATATTCACGGGAATGAGCTTGCTGACACCGCAGCTAAGTCCGTCTGCTTTGGTGCACTCACAGCCGTGCCTGTCCTATACATGGACTACGGTCCTGTCTTCAAGGCGCGGCTTCGTGCCAATTGGCAGTCGACTTGGAGTGAGCAACGCCATAATAAG
>NW_013791877.1:0-602 GCF_000517525.1 Limulus polyphemus
CCCTAATTTAGCAGTGTAAGACTAGAGGGAAGGCAGCTAGTCATCACCACCCACCGCCAACTCTTGGGCTACTCTTTTACCAACGAATAGTGGGATTGACCGTCACATAATAACGCCCCCACGGCTGAAACGGCGAGCATGTTTGGTGTGAGAGGGATTCGAACCCGCGACCCTCAGATTGCGAGTCGAGTGCCTTAACCACCACTTTACAACGTTTTAATTATAAAAATATCCCCCACCCTTTTTTTTTTCAAAGACTATGTTCCAGGTGTATCCTTAATTTCTGAAAGTTTTAGCCATCAGGTTGTTCCCGTTTTTTTTGTTTTTTTTTCAAACACTGCGTTTAATGGATACTTCCTTTACATCAGTCACAGCTTAAAATGGCTGAACTATAACACAGAATGATAATTTCATGCACCAAGCCTTCGTGCTTATGGTATAAAGAATATACATTATCAATCGGGAAATATTTTTATCTCTGAAGGACTGTACACGAATATTAAATTAGATGACTTTGGTGTTTTTAATTCTACTACACGTACTGAAAGAAATGTTTAACATCTACACCACCAGGGGCAAATTACGTAAGCAGGAGATATTAC
>NW_013791878.1:0-599 GCF_000517525.1 Limulus polyphemus
CTTTCAGTCGGCTTGACTTCAGCTTGATGGCACCTGGTTAGTTCAACCTCTCTTTTGCAGCAATGTCTGCAGTCATTCTTGCAGGGTCTTCGGCTCAGTCCATCAGCATTACCATGGGATTTTCCTTCTCTATATTCAATATTATAATTATATTGGTATATTTTTCCGATCCAACGTGCTAGTTGTCCCTCTGAGTTCTTTAATGATCTTAACCAGCGTAACGCGGCATGGTCTGTCCTGATGGTAAACCTTGCACCATAGAGGTAAGGATGGAAATATGTCAGACTTTTTACTATAGCAAGGAGTTCCCTCCGTGTTACACAATAGTTCCTCTCTGGTCTACTCAACACCCTACTGAAGTAGGCCACCACATGTTCGTTTTCGTCCCACATTCTGAGACAACACTCCTCCAATAAGTTTTAAAAGTGGAACAGAGGCCAATTTTTACTCAACGTCTTGAAAGTATGCTGGCAAGAAACTGTCCATTCAAAACTTTTGGCCTTTTTTAGTCAAATCATGTAGTGGAGCAGCTATCGTTGCAAAGTCCTTCACAAATTTGCGGTAGTAAGTACAGAGTCCCAAGAAACTTCTTAGCTCTC
>NW_013791879.1:0-657 GCF_000517525.1 Limulus polyphemus
ATGTCTGCATTAGGATTTATCTGTGGGGTCTAGAAGGGGCTTGCCATTGTCTGGGGCTGATTAATTCGATGGTTAATGTATTCTCCTTGTGTAAAAGACAATAAATCATCCTTTAATGTATCTAATTCGCTTTTAAATTTACTAGTGTTTTCCATTTGAACTTCTTGCCACTGTTGTTGACTTTCCTGTAGTTGCTGCTGACTTTCTTCCAGTTGTGACTGCTGTAATCTCTCTTCTTGTTTCTTTTCTCGTTCTTCTTGTTTCTTTTCTTTTCCTATAACAACTGCTGTAATCTCTCTTCTTGTTTCTTTTCTCGTTCTTCTTGTTTCTTTTCTTTTTCCTCTAACAACTGCTGTAATTTATCTTCTTGTTTCTTTTCTTTGTCCTCCAACAACTGCTGTAATCTCTCTTCTTGTTTATTTTCTCGTTCTTCTTGTTTATTTTGCTCTTCTTGTATTGCTGCCATCAAATCTGCTAAGCTGTAGTTTCATTTGCCGCTTCTCGTTTCCATTTTTTTTCTTTTCCTTCCCACTTCCGACACCAATTTGTTACGTCTGTTCGTTAGTTAATTTTCCGTATAATTTCTTTTCGAAGAAACTTTAGCAATACAAGTCCTTTCTTAAATAAATCTGGTTTATTCTTTCTAAATAAAACGTC
>NW_013791880.1:0-603 GCF_000517525.1 Limulus polyphemus
ACAGTAATAACAAGTCTGTGATGTAATTAACAGTAAGAACAAGACTGTGATGTAATTAACTGTAATAACAAGGCTGTGATGCAATTAACAGTAATAACAAGACTGTGATGTAATAATTAACAGTAATAACAACACTGTGACATAATTAACAGTAATAACAAGTATGTGACGTAATTAACAGTAAGAACAAGAATATGATGTTATTAACAGTGATAACATGACTGTTCTGTAATTAACAGTAATAACAAGACTGTGATGTAATTAACAGTAATAACAAGACTGTGATGTAAATAACTGTAATAACAAGACTGTGATATAATTAACGGTAATAACAATACTGTGATGTAATTAACAGTAATAACAAGACTGTGATGCAATTAATAGTAATAACAAGACTGTGATGTAATTAACAGTAATAACAAGACTGTGATGTAATAATTAAAAGTAATAACACGACTGTGATGTAATTAACAGTAATAACAAGACTGTGATGTAATAATTAAAAGTAATAACACGACTGTGATGTAATTAACAGTAATAACAAGACTGTGATGTAATTAATAGTAATAACAATAGTGTGATGTAATTAACAGTAATAACAAG
>NW_013791881.1:0-602 GCF_000517525.1 Limulus polyphemus
TGTGTTTTGTGTCTCTCCTGATACTGGCAGGAGTTGTTGTAAGTATTTAATGTGTTTTGTATCTAAACTGGAACGGGCAGGGGTAGTTTTAAGTCTTTAATGTGTTGTTGTATCTAACTGATACTGACAGGAGTTGTTGTAAGTATTCTATGTGTTTTTGTATCTAACCTGGTACTAGCACGGGTTGTTGAAAGTCTTTAATGTGTTGTTGTATCTAACCTGGTACTGGCAAGATTTGTTATAAGTCGTTATGGTGTTGTTGTTTCTAGCTTTGAACGGACAGGGGTTGTTGTAAGTCTTTAATGTGTTGTTGTATCTAACCTGATACTGGCAGGAGTTATTGTAAGTATTTAATGTGTTTTATATCTAACTTGGGACTGGCACGGGTTGTTGTAAGTCTTTAATGTGTTGTTGTATCAAACCTGGTACTGGCAAGAGTAGTTGAAAGTCTCTAAAGTGTTGTTGTTTCTAACCTGGAACGAGCAGGGGTTGTTGTAAGTCTTTAATGTGTTGTTGTATCTAACCTGGTACTGGCAGGAGTTGTTATAAGTCGTTATTGTGTTGTTGTTTCTAGCTTTGAACGGAAAGGAGTTGTTGTAAGT
>NW_013791882.1:0-603 GCF_000517525.1 Limulus polyphemus
AAATCTGAAGAAGAAATCACTAATAGCCAAAGCTACTGTTGTAGCTTCCTGATTTGGTATTGAATATGTCTCAGGCCACTTGGTGAAATAATCCATCACCACACAAATGTACTGGTTTCCAGCACTAGTTTAAGGCAAAGGACCAGCAATGTCAATGGCTACTCTTTCCATTGGTGCACCAACTTGATATAACTTCATTGGAGCACGTCCCTTATGCTTGGGGCCCCTTTTAACACAACATGTACTGCACGTCCTGCACCATTCTTCCACATTTTGCCTCATATCTATCCAGTAAAATCTCTGTCGTAGGTGACTCAATGTCTTCTTAACTCCAAGATGTCCTCCTGTTAACTATCATGGGATTGACGCAGCACAACTTCCCGTAACTTTCTTGGTATAACTGTTTGCCAGGTTGTCACTTTCCCATCTCCAGAGAAGAATACCATCTTCAAGCTTCAACTGGTCCCATTGTGCCCAATAGTTCTTTGTCACAGGGCTTAGACTAGACACCTTCTCCCAAGCAGGGCACAAAACACTTGCTTTTAGGAAATCAATTATTGGCTTCAAATCTTGGTCTTTCTCCTGCTCTGCTTTAATACCTAC
>NW_013791883.1:0-753 GCF_000517525.1 Limulus polyphemus
GTGTCTTCTTATTGAGAGTACACAGTATTATTAAATCTTGTGTCTTCTTATTGACAGTACACAGTATCGTTAAATCTTGTATCTTCTTATTGACAGTACACAGTGTCGTTAAACCTTGTGTCTTCTTATTGACAGTACACAGTATCGTTAAATCTTGTGTCATCTTATTGACAGTACACAGTATCGTTAAATCTTGTGTCTTCTTAATGACAGTACACAGTATCGTTAAATCTTGTGTCTTCTTATTGAAAGTACACAGTATCGTTAAATCTTGTGTCTTCTTATTGACAGTACACAGTATCGTTAAATCTTGTGTTTTCTTATTGAAAGTACACAGTATTGTTAAATCTTGTGTCTTCTTATTGACAGTACACAGTATCGTTAAATCTTGTGTCTTTTTATAGATAGTACATAGCATTGCTAATTCGTGTGTCTTCTTATTGACAGTACACAGTTTTGTTAAATCTTGTGTCTTCTTATTGACAGTACACACTATTGTTAAATTTTGAGTCTTCTTATTGACAGTATACAGTATTGTTAAATCATGTGTTTTTATTGACAGTACACAGTATTGTTTAATCTTTTGTCTTCTTATTGAGAGTACACAGTATTGTTAAATCTTGTGTCTTCTCTGTCAATAGATTTAACGATACTGTGTATGTGTACGGTCAATAAGAAGACGTATCGTTAAATCTTGTGTCTTTTTCATAGATAGTACACAGTATTGCTAATTCGTGTGTCTTCTTATTGATA
>NW_013791884.1:0-602 GCF_000517525.1 Limulus polyphemus
AACAAAGATATATACACACAACTGGAGGAGTCTCTGACCTGGTCTTATAGCCCACTGTAAGTGTCTTTTAGTTAAACAAAGATATATATACACAACTGGAGGAGTCTCTGACCTGGTCTTATAGCCCACTGTATGTGTCTTTTAGCTAAACAAAGAGATATATGTACACAACTGGAGGAGTCTCTGACCTGGCCGTATAGCCCACTGTAAGTGTCTTTTAGTTAAACAAAGATATATATACATAACTGGAGTTTTTCTTTTTGATAGAAACACTGTCTGATTTGTTTTCAGAGTTGTACTCAGAAATTTTGAAAATATGCGAACACGATTGAAGTTTTTTTGTGTGTTGATAGTAACTGATTTGTTTCCATTCAGATATACAGAGTTCTGTATGTGTATCGATACGATATACATAGATCTGTATGTGTATCGATACGATATACAGAGTTCTGTATGTGTATCGATACGATATACAGAGTTCTGTATGTGTATCGATACGATATACAGAGTTACTGTATGTGTATCGATACGATATACAGAGTTACTGTATGTGATCGTATACGATATACAGAGTTACTGTATGTGTATCGTATACGATATAC
>NW_013791885.1:0-603 GCF_000517525.1 Limulus polyphemus
CGACTCTGATAACGGTATTTTAAGCCCTTTTACCACGTGATTTTCTTGACTTTTATAACTGGTTTTTAGTTTTTCTTCTACTAGATGTTGTCGACGTTCATAACTGTCTTTTTAGGCCTTCATAGATTAGATGTTTTCGACTTTGATAACGGTCAATTGGGCCTTTCTTTCACTATATTTTAATAACTTTTATAATGGTCTTTTTAATCCTTCTTAAACTAGATTTTGTCGATATTGATAACGGTATTTTTAATCTTTCTTCCGAAAGATTTTGTTAAATTTAATAACGGTCTTTTTAGTCCTTCTTCCATTATTTTTTGTCGACTGTTATAGCGGTCTTTTAGTCCTCTTTCCACTAGATTTTGTTGACATTTATAAGGGTACTTTTAGTCTGTTTTCCACTAGATTTTGTTGACTTTGAAAACGAGTTTTTAGTTTTCCTTCTACTAGATTTTGTCGACGTTCATAACTTTCTTTTCAGGCCTTCATACACTAGATTTTCGACACTGATAACAGTATTTTTAGCCCTTTTTCCACTTGATTTTTTGACTTTGATAACGGGTTTTTAGTTTTTCTTCTACTAGATTTTGTCGACGTTCATAA
>NW_013791886.1:0-641 GCF_000517525.1 Limulus polyphemus
ACAAGATTTAACGATACTGTGTACTGTCAATAAGCAGGCACAAGATTTATCAATACCGTTTACTCTCACTAGGAAGACACAAGATTTAACAATACTATGTACTATGAAAAAGAAGACAAGATTTAACGATTCTGTGTACTGTCAATAAGCAGGGACAAGATTTATCAATACCGTTTAATCTCAATAAGAAGACACAAGATTTAACAATACTATGTACTAACGAAAAGAAGACAAGATTTAACGATACTGTGTACTGTCAATAAAAAGACACAAGATTAAACGATACTGTGTACTATCATAACAATCATAAGATTTAATGATACTGTGTACTATCAATAACAAGCCACAAGATTTAACAATACTGTGTCCAGTCAATAAGAAGATACAGGATTTGTCAATACTGTGTACTGTCAATAAGAAGACACAAGATTTAACAATACTGTGTCCTGTCAATAAGAAGATAAAGGATTTATCAATACTGTTTACTGTCAATAAGAAGACACAAGATTTATCGATACTATGCACTGTCAATAAGAAGACACAAAATTTAACAATACTATGTACTGTCAATAAGAAGACACAAGATTTATCAATACTGTGTACTTGTCAATAAGAAGATACAGGATTTATCAATACTGTGT
>NW_013791887.1:0-601 GCF_000517525.1 Limulus polyphemus
CTGTATTAAAAGACCTACCAGCCACTTTCCATCTATAATAAAAGACCTACCAGTTACCATCTATCTATATTAAAAGACCTACCAGCCACTATCCTTATATAATGAAAGACCTACCAACCACTATCCATATATAATGAAAGACCTACCAGCCACTATCCATCTGTATTAAAAACAAAATGAACAACCAAAATGCACATGTGTTAACAAGATCTTATTGACTCCCTCACAAAATGTCACCAGACTAGCGATCATGATCTTGTAATGTGAATAATACTGAGGATTAAACTACCTGATATAAAAAACGATGATACTTACATATTATACTGTATTCATTACACATGAGGTAAGAGGATCCCGTCGTGTATTTTTTAACTATTGTGTACTTTTCTCAAAATATTGCATTCTGGACGTTAAGTTTAAGACTATTATTATTTTTGAAATGCAGAGGTCGCTCAATCTGTTAATATTTGTGTAGTTTTGGTTTTGATAATTTCGTTTAAACGTGTTATTCGTTACTAGCGCGTGAAACTATAAAATATCACGTGAAGCTCGTTAACATAAATTACCAAAAGTAGAACACTTCTACAAAGACATTAACAGT
>NW_013791888.1:0-602 GCF_000517525.1 Limulus polyphemus
GAATAAACATTTACAACGATACACATATATATACATATATGGTAAATAAAAATTTCTGATTAAACATTTACAAGGATATATATATATATAAATGGTAAATAAAAATTTTTGATTAAACACTTACAAGGACATATTTATATATATATGATAAACAAAAACTTCTGATTTAAAATTCACAACGACATATATATGGTAAATAAAAACTTGTGATTAAACATTCTCAACGATATAAATATACATGGTAAATAAAACTTCTACTTATATATCCACATCGTTATATATATAAATGGTAAATTAAAACTTCTGATTAAACATTCACATCGATATATATATATATATGGTAAAAACAAACTTCTGAGTAAATTTTTAGAATTATATATATATATATATATCTATATGTTAAATAAAAACTTCTGGTTAAACATTCACAACGTTATACATATAGATATGGTAAATAAAATCTTCTGATTATATATTAACATCGATATATATATATATGATAAATAAAAACTTCTGACTAAACATTTACAACGATATATATATGGTAATTAAATGTTGTGATTAAACATTTAGACCGATATATAGATATATATATGGTAAGT
>NW_013791889.1:0-601 GCF_000517525.1 Limulus polyphemus
CTCTGATTACTATAGTACAATTTTGTCAATATAAAAGATACAGTCTTCTGATTATTACATTACGGTTTTGTCATTATAACATATACAGTCTTCTGATTATTACATTAAAGTTTTGTCATTATAACAGATACAGTCTTCTGATTATTACATTACAGTTTTGTCATTATAAGAGATACAGTCTTCTGATTATTACATTACAGTTTTGTCATTATAACAGATACAGTCTTCTGATTATTACATTATGGTTTTGTCATTATAACAGATACAGTCTTCTGATTATTACATTACGGTTTTGTCATTATAACAGATACAGTCTTCTGATTATTACATTACGGTTTCATCATTATAACAGATACAGTCTTCTGATTATTACATTACAGTTTTGTCATTATAACAGATACAGTCTTCTGATAATTACATTACGGATTTGTCATTATAACAGATACAGTCTTCTGATTATTAAATACGGTTTTGTCATTATAACAGATACAGTCTTCTGATTATTACATTAGAGTTTTGTCACTATAATACATACAGTCTTCTGATTATTACATTACAGATTTGTCATTATAAAGATACAGTCTTCTGATTATTACAGTTG
>NW_013791890.1:0-600 GCF_000517525.1 Limulus polyphemus
GTCCAAGGCATCTACAAACTTATCCCTCAGCAACAATTTGAGGACAACGGATGGTGCAGTTGGATAGGCCTTGTGTGCCATACTTTCCAAATCCTGTGCCAGCTCTTGCAGGCTCTCCCCTTTAGCACGGACTCTTGTGCTAAACCTAGCCCTGTAGACTTTGGACTGATTTTGGGTTCCATACCTGAGTTCTAGAGCTACCAGTGCTCTATAGTTGTGTCTGTCGTCTGCTGACAACTGTCCAAGTATTTCCAGTGGTTGTCCCTTGAAGCTCGTTGCCAGATATACTGCTTTCTGCTCCTCTGTCCATCCATTCATCTCTGCCAGGAGCTCAAATTGTGCTCTATATTCTTCCCACGGTGCCTTCCCATCGAATTCCTGTGGCTTCCTTCGTACTAGATCACCACTATTGCTGACATTCATATCTGGGATGTGACTTCTAACAGGACTGAAAATGTCTGCATTAGGGTTTAGCTGCGGGGTCTGGAAGGGGCTTGCCATTGTCTGGGGCTGATTAAGTTGATGGTTAATGTATCCTCCTTGTGTAAAATACAATAATTCATCCTTTAATGTATTTAATTTGCTTTGAAATTTACTAAT
>NW_013791891.1:0-652 GCF_000517525.1 Limulus polyphemus
GTTGACCAGTTATCTTCCCGTTACTGTTTATTCCATACGTTCTTTATTACAAACTTTAACATACTTTCCATATACTAAACCACTAAATTAGACTGAATGTATTGTTTCATTTCATTTTGTTCAGGTCAAGTTTAGGTTTTGTTTTTCAAGGTATATTCGGCTGTCAAGAGATCAAAGTGTTATAAGTCTTTGTCAAAACGACAAATATAAAAATAACAAGCATTGACATATTGGGTTAAAATTCATTGGTCACTTCGATTCATCTAATTAATATATATTATTGAGAATTCACTAACTTAAAATGGACTACCGTTTTCTTCGGGTTGTAGCTACCGTGCCCTGAAGTCCAACCATTGTAGCTAACAGCACTAAACAGGAAGACTCTGGATTGACCTATAAAATCATTAGATGTCGCCGATATGTTATAATATGTTATGGCAGATTACAGACCAATGTGTTATAAACAGGCAGACTACAGACCGATATGTTATAATTAAGCAGATTACAGACCAATGTGTTATAAATAGGCAGACTACAGACCGATATGTTATAAATAGGCAGATTACAGACCAATGTGTTATAAATAGGCAGACTACAGACCAATATGTTATAATTAAGCAGATTACAGACCAATGTGTTATAAATAGGCAGA
>NW_013791892.1:0-601 GCF_000517525.1 Limulus polyphemus
TGGTGCATGCCAACAGGCTTTGGCGTTATCATGGTCCAGGACATTTCAGTTGTGACGAAGGTGAACAATGGAACAAATGACGCTACTGAAAATGTGTCACCTGGAAAAGCCACTGTCGAAGAAGAAACTCTACCCGGTTTCTAGAAGGAAAACGGCGAAGCCCTTAATGAAGTTACTACCACTAATGTGACTGCTACTGATAATGGGCCATTTCCTGATGGAGCAGATGATTCCCACGTGAAACAGAAGTCAATGAGACAGAGACCAGTATGAAAGAAGAAACATCCTGTAAAATTAAGAGACTTTGTTGTATTTTAATTTTGTGTTTGTAAATTCTGTATATTTAATTAAGTTATTGTTAATTATCTATTTGTTTAATGTAAGTGGCTATTGTTCCAGACGAACAATACTAAGGAAGAGGCAGTGATACGATAGCGGAAGTCACGTGACGCTGCTGGCGCGTTGGCGCTGGTAGTGCATGCGTGAATGAGTTTCTCGAATTATCAGGGAACTCCTCGATCTTTGTCGAATCCTCTTTGTTAGTATATAAGCCTGGCAGAGAGGCCAGCGATAGACAGATAATTAAAGAAGCGAACAGTAG
>NW_013791893.1:0-603 GCF_000517525.1 Limulus polyphemus
GTGATTCACGCTTGACACAGATCATAAGCTCCTGCTGCAGTTCGTCCCATCGAGTTGTTGAATGAGCAAAGAAATTATAAATGGCTTCAATTATACCAAAAATATGTAATAACTATTGTTTCCTGACTTGCAGCATGAAGACATGCTAAGTTCAAACTATGGTTGTCACAGTTTATAAACACTGCTTTTGGATTTTTGTTCAGAATTCTTTGTTAACACATGACAGATGACCTGACATGACAACAGCATTATCATAACATTGTGAACAACAATCACTCAATAACATTTCATCCACTTCTAATTTTGTACTTATTATTTTCTCAATATTGGCAGCATATTTTTCCTTTATCTGTATAAAGTCAATAAATGACTCTTTGACTTCTACTTTCCTTGTCTTAAATTCAGTATCAACAAACCGATTCACTTGGGCCAATTTCTCATGATGGGCTAAATCAGGTGTGGAATCAAACATAATACCATAGTATTTGTTTCTATGAATTGCTGACAAATAATAATTTTGCATGTGTGAAGCCATTAGATTTATAAACTCATTTTGGATTTCAGGAGAAAGATAAGATGTTGATGTTTGCTTGTCTTTAACAT
>NW_013791894.1:0-603 GCF_000517525.1 Limulus polyphemus
AACATTATACAAGGTAACATATTATCATTAAACGAGGTAATATATTATCATTATACAAAGTAATATATTATCATTATACAAGGTAATATATTATCATAAAAGGAAATATATTATCATGAAAGGTAATATATTAACATTATACAAGGTAATATATTAACATTATACAAAGTAATATATTATCATTATGCAAGGTAATATATTATCATTATACGAAGTAATATATTAACATTATACAAGGTAATATATTATCATTATACGAAGTAATACATTATCATTATACAAGGCAATATATTAACATTATACATGTAATATATTAACATTATACAAGGCAATATATTAACATTATACAAGTAATATATTAACATTATACAAGGTAATATATTAACATTATACAAGTAATATATTAACATTATACAAGGTAATATATTATCATTATACGAGGTAATATATTAACATTATACAAGGTAATATATTAACATCAGACAAGGTAATACATTAACATCATACAAGGTAACATATTAACATTATACGAGGTAATATATTATCATTATACAAGATAATATATTAACATTATACAAGGTAATATATTAACATTATACAAGG
>NW_013791895.1:0-604 GCF_000517525.1 Limulus polyphemus
AATACATCATAAGGTCATAAAGACCCCTTGTATTAACTTTTTATATAAAATAATGTTATATTACAACAGAATGTTATTGTACAATTGTCATCAGGTGAAAAAAAACCCGTGTATTCACTTGTCCTCTAAAATATAGTTATAATTACAACAGCATGTCATTGTACAATAAAACATGAGGTCATAATTATACCGTGTATTCTCTTGTTATAGAAAATACAGTTGTAATTACAACAGCATATCATTGTACCATACTTCATAAGATCATAAAAACCACGTGTATTCACTTGTTATAATTACAACAGCATGTCATTGTAGAATACATCATAAGGTAATAAATACCGCGTGTATACATTTGTTAAATAAAATACTATCATAATTACAACAGCATGTCATTATACAATGAATCATGAGGTCATAAAGATACCGTGTATTCTCTTGTTATAGAAAATACAGTTGCATTACAACAGCATGCCATTGTACAATGAATCATGAGGTCATAAAGATACCGTGTATTCTCTTGTTATAGAAAATACAGTTGCATTACAACAGCATATCAGTGTACAATACATCATAAGGTCATAAAAACCCGTGTATTCATTTTTTA
>NW_013791896.1:0-603 GCF_000517525.1 Limulus polyphemus
AAATATTTCTAGAAGGAGGTGACGTGATACTAGTCACGTGACCTCGCTGACGCAACAATATGAAGTATCATATCTTGTTTGTACTCAAAAGTTACACAGGAAAGATTTACGCCGACATCAAAGTCAAAAGAATAGCAATTTATTGGGATTACAGAAATATACCAGTTTCAGATATGTTTACCTCAGTATACTGTTGCGTCATCGAGATCACGTGACTATTCTCACGCCCTCTAGTTTCTAGAACTATCTTGTTCCTTCACGAATGCCCTAGCATTTACTAGATAGGGTAGGCTGGTATATATAAGAGGGTGACAACGTGACGCGGTAATGTGTGTGTAGGTAGGTAATGAGTAATTGAACTGCGGTTAGAGAGAGACGTATTGTTGAAGTTAACGTTCGTTCGTTATAGTGTTTGTTTTAGCGCGAATATTGAAATTAAGTGTATCGTAAAGTTATATTCGGAAAGAATAAACCAGTTTTATTTAGTAAAGACTTGTGTCGTTAAAGTTTCGTCGGAACGAAGTTACGGAAAAATCAATTAACAAACGGAGACGTAACAAATTGGTGTCAGAGAGTGGGATAGAAAAAAAAGAGAAGAAAAAT
>NW_013791897.1:0-601 GCF_000517525.1 Limulus polyphemus
TTTAGTTAGTTGTTATGTAGAAGATCTGTGTACGCTATATATATATATATATATCTTACAAGCGTATTTAGATAAATATTATGTAGAATATCTGTGTACGCTATATAAACTTTATTTAGTTAG
The DNA here is from genome assembly GCF_000517525.1 of Limulus polyphemus. Classification (NCBI taxonomy): domain Eukaryota; kingdom Metazoa; phylum Arthropoda; class Merostomata; order Xiphosura; family Limulidae; genus Limulus; species Limulus polyphemus. The sequence continues at coordinate 124 of NW_013791897.1, forward strand.
CTGTCAGGTGGAAGATTTGTGTACTCTTTCTGTACATATTTTACAACCATATGCGTACACTAGATACATATATTTTACAATCATATTTAGGTAGTTTTTATGTAGAAGATCTGTGTGTACCCTATATATACATTTTATAAGCATATTTAGTTAGTTGTCAAGTAGAAGACCTTTGTACGTTATATATATTTTACAATCATATTTAGTTAGTTTTCAGGTATGTGATGGATTTACTATTATATATATGTTTTAATATCGATATTTGTTTAAGTTGAATTTATATTTAGAAATGTACATGACTTATACTGTTGAATATGTATTGCGAAACTGCCGCCTATTCTCTAAAGTTGTAGAAGATTCTCTAGTGTAAGTATATGTGTATACGTAAACGCTAGTGTAGCGTTTTAGTATTGTTACGTAAGCTGAAGTTTCGAGAAACTCTCGACACGCATATAAATATAATCAACGCGACGCGCCT
>NW_013791898.1:0-1125 GCF_000517525.1 Limulus polyphemus
ATGACAAAGGTGCCCTTTTGGCCATCCAGTTTTCCTATCACGTAGACACTATGTGTGCTTGACATTTTACACTTAGCTGTTGGGACTTATCCTGATGGGAGTTGGTGGGAGCATCCCTCAACACCAACCACTACTGGTTTCCCCGAGGCTGACTTGTTGGTAGTATTCTTCTTACACTGGCTCCTCATATGTCCTTGCTCTCCACAGTTCCAACAACCACTATTCTGGGTAGCAGATTTTCCTGCCGTGGCATCTTCCCTGTGTTGAAGTTGCCGGCATTGAGCTCTCTTGTGCCCAAGTTTGTTACAGTACCAGCAAAATCCCTCAAACTTTTCTGAGAGCTGCCCTTTTCTGGCCTTGAATCCTGATGTCTGTACCAACCTTCTAGAATTCAAGAGCTCTGGCCATTGCATCCTGCATAGTAGAGGGGTGTGCTTGCTTCACTTGTATCTTTAGTTGTGGAGTGTCTAAGGCGTCTACAAACTGATCCTTTAGCAATAGCTTGAGGACATCGGGTGGTGCAGTTGGGTAGGCCTTGTGTGCCATGCTTTCCAAGTCCTGTGCCAGCTCTTGCAAGCTCTACCCTTTAGCATAGACTCTTGTCCTAAACCTAGCCCTGTAGACTTCGGACTGATTTTGAGTTCCATACCCGAGTTCTAGAGCAGCTACCAGTGCTCTATAGCTATTCTTTCCATTGGTGTGTCAACTTTATATAACTTCATTGGAGCATGTCCCTTATGCTTGGGTTCCCTTTTAGCACAGCATGTACTGCAGGTCCTGCAACATTCTTCCTCATCTTGCCTCATACCTATCCAGTAAAATCTCTGTCATAGGTGACTCAATGTCTTCTTAAGTCCGAGATGTCCTCCTGTTAAACTATAGTTGTGCCGGTCATCTGCTAACAACTGTCCAAGTATTTCCAGTGGTTGTCCCTTCAGGTTCGTTGCCAAGTATACTGCCTTCTGCTCCTCTGTCCATCTATTCATCTCTGCCAGGAGCTCAAATTGTGCTCTATATGCTTCCCATGGTGCCTTCCAATCAACTTCCTGTGGCTTTCTTCGTACTAGATTACCCCTATTGCTGACACTCATGTCTGGAATGTGACTTCTGGCAGGATTGAAGATG
>NW_013791899.1:0-604 GCF_000517525.1 Limulus polyphemus
CTCGTTCTTCTTGTTTATTTTGTTCGAGCTGCCATTGTTGCAGGTTTTCTTGCAACTGCTGTTGTCTCTCTTCTTGTTTCTTTTGCTGTTCTTGTGTTGCTGCCATCAAATCTGCTAAACTGTAGTTTGATTTGCCGCTTCTCGTTCCCATCTTCTGTTTTTCTTCCTTTTTTTTTCTTATCCCACTTTCTGACACCAATTTGTTACGTCTCCGTTTGTTAATTAATTTTCCGTAACTTCGTTCCGACGAAACTTTAGCGACAAAAGTCCTTACTTAATAAAACTGGTTTATTCTTTCTGAATATAACTTTACGATACACTTAATTTCAACATTCGCGCTAAAACAAACGCTATAACGAACGTTAACTTCAACAATACTCTGACTGCAGATCAATTACTCACTACCTACACACACATTGTTGTCACGTTGTGAGCGTCCTATTTACATACCAGAAAAAAACATATATCTAGTAAATGCTAGGGCATTCACGAAGGAACAAGATACTTCCAGAAAATAGGCGGCGTGACAATAGTCACGTGACCCCGCTGACGCAACAATATATTGTTGTGTATCAGGTCGTTTGTTAATTTCCCGTAGAAATTC
>NW_013791900.1:0-939 GCF_000517525.1 Limulus polyphemus
TTATCACAACAGTTTGATCATACAAACTTCTCCCTACACTTCCACAAACAGTATGGTCATACAAACTTCTACCAACATTACAACAAACAATATGATCATACAAACTTCTCCCTACATTACCACAAACAGTATGATCATACAAACTTCTCCCTACATTACCACAAAGAGTATGATCATACAAACTTCTCCCTACATTACCGCAACAGTATGATCATACAAACTTCTCCCTACATTACCACAAACAGTATGATAATGCAAACTTCTCCCTACATTACCACAAACAGTATGATCATACAAACTTCTCCCCATACTACCACAAACAGTATGATCACTTAAACTTCTCCCTATATTACCACAAACAGTATGATAATATAAACGTTTCCCTAGATTAACACAAGGAGCATGATCATACAATCTTCTCCATATATTACCACAAAGAGTATGATCATACAAATTTCTCCCTACATTACTACAAAGAGTATGAACATACAAACTTTTCCCTACATTACCACAACAGTATGATCATAGAAACTTCTCCCTACATTACCACAAACAGTATGATCATAAAAACTTCTCCATATATTACCACAAACAGTATGAAAAACGTTTGTATTTTGTGTTAATCTAGGGGAGCATGATCATACAAACTTCTCCCTATATTACCACAAAGAGTTTGATCATACAAACTTCTCCCTACATTACCACAAACAGTATGGCCATACAAACTTCTACCAACATTACAACAAACAATATGATCATACAAACTTCTCCCTATATTACCACAAACAGTATGATTACCACAAACAGTATGATCATATCAACTTCTCCCTATATTACCACAAACAGTATGATCATACAAACGTTTCCCTAGATTAACACAAAGAGCATGATCATACAAACTTCTCCCACTCTTTGTGGTAATATATTTGATCATACAAA
>NW_013791901.1:0-746 GCF_000517525.1 Limulus polyphemus
CTCTAGTCCTAAACCTAGCCCTGTAGACTTCTGACTGATTTTTGAGTTCCATACCTGAGTTCTACAGCAACTATGAGTGCTCTATAGTTGTGCCTATCATCTGCTAATAACTGTCAAAGTATTTCCAGTGGTTGTCCCTTCAGACTCATTGCCAGGTACGCTGCTTTCTGTTCATTCATTTGTGCCAGGAGCTCAAATTGTGGTCTATATGCTTCCCACGGTGCCTTCCCATCGAATTCCTGTGGCTTCCTTCGCACTGGATCACTCCTATTACTGACATTCATATCTGGGATGTGACTTCTAATGGGACTGAATATGTCTGCATTAGGGTTTAGCTGCTGGGTTTGGAATGGGCTTCCTGTTGTCTGGGGCTGATTAGGTCCAAGGTTAATATATCCTCCTTATGTAAAATACAGTAAATCGTCCTTTAATGTATCTAATTCCTTTTGAAATTTATTAATGTTTTCCATTTGTATTATTTGCCACTGTTGTTGACTTTCCTGTAGTTGCTGCTGACTTTCTCGCAATTTTGGAGACTTTCTTCCTGTTTCTTTCTTGTTCCAGTTGCCACTGCTGTAGTCTCTCTTCTTGTTTATTTTTTTTTCCTCCAACAACTGCTGTAATCTCTTTTCTTGTTTCTTTTGCTGTTCGAGCTGCCACTGTTGCAAGTTTTCTTGCCACTGCTGTTGTCTCTTTTCTTGTTTATCTTCACGTTCTTCTTGTTTCTTTTGCTGTTCTTGTATTGC
>NW_013791902.1:0-603 GCF_000517525.1 Limulus polyphemus
CTCGCATTTGCTGTCTTTACGTGAATTTCCGCGACTATATTTCAGCAAGTTTTTAACAGTGGACAATTACCATAGCAGGATTTCGTACTCAGACGACAATGGTGATTCTTTTTACTGTTTTTATATTTAGCTGAAATCGTGAGTGCATATTCAGTACATAGCACTATTTTATATAGCTATTGCTATCTTTAAATGATTGGTGTTAAGATAGTAGTTGTAAACGTTGTCGATAATTGGCTTTACGCTAAGTGTGTCCCTGTTGTCTATTTTGCATGCATTATTTGTATCGCCTTATTTTAGCAAACACTTGATCATAGCAGGCTGTTGAAGAACATGCATATGTGTCCTGTAGACGTGGAGTCAAAAATAGGGATTTGTAGCTTGAGAAAATAATGTTGACACTATTTCCAGCTTGGTTTGTTTAACTCTTTAGTGCCCCTAGTTGTAGCCTTGAAAATATAATATTAGCATTTTGGTTAGGGCGCTCTACTCGCAATCTGCGCGTCGCGGTTTCCAATCCCCATCACACCAAACATGCTCGCTCTTTCAGCCGTGGGGGTGTTATAATGTGATGGTCAATTCCACTATTCGTTGGTAAAAGAG
>NW_013791903.1:0-825 GCF_000517525.1 Limulus polyphemus
CCAAGTAAACAATGGACTACGTTGTTCCCACAGCAGCGATCGAGACCAGAATGTTATTGTTATAAGCTCTCTAGTTTACCACCGAGCTATAAAGATTGTATACATTTTGAACACCAAATATTATTTCAATAATTATTAATAACAAGTTTAGTCGCTTCACTTTACACATTTTTACCTTGTAAGAAATTTCGTCCTGAATTAAACCCACAATCACTCAACTGAGAGCATGAACAGCTCCAGCTACAGAACCTGTGATGGGCAGAAACGTGTCGTCTGGTATAAACGTCTCTCCATATGTCTGTTAAACAATAAGAAAGTAATTTTGGAGTATAAAAGAACTTTCTTTCACCACTCCTGTGAGGGTGTCTCAACACAGTCCTGGTGTTGGTACTTATTTTTTACTTGATTTGAACATCACAATCAGTGTTTTTCTACATAATATTTTGGTTCCATCCTTTATCTCAAGATGGTTTATGATGATAATAACATTCATTTATTTTTATGTAAATTGTAATTTCTTGATTTAAAAACATTCATTGTTATAACTACAAAAGAGTCTTAGAAAAATAACTAACATTAAATGCATGTAATTACGTTATAAAACGCATTCACAAACAAGAATGAGTAATAGGATCAGATATAAACTATTGATAAAAGGTAATATTATTTTATTTTCAGGGCCTCTATTGGTGATATATTAACTTCAACATCACCATTACGGGTTTTCGTCATCAGCGTTCACATTGTCTGAATTTTCTTCCAATGATGCACATAATTTTTCGTTATTTGTTGTTCTACGGTCAAGTGTTTTGTAACTTGTCCATT
>NW_013791904.1:0-825 GCF_000517525.1 Limulus polyphemus
AAGACATAAAACTATTTTAAACCACTGAATAATCGGGTGTCTATTTTTCGGTATTCAACAACTATTTGCGTTGGATTTTTCACCAACACTACACCTGTTTCTTAACATCACCGAGAGGGAAGACGTTTAAATAAAAACCTACATTCAGCTATTTAAATTATATGAATATGAAATTATTTGATGACTGTCTTGTAGTTTTTAATGTTATGTAATAAAGTGTTCATTCCATGCCTTTAGTCTTGTGTAGTTCATATTATATGTATCGCTAGTAGTCTTTATCAAATAGCATTATTCACCGAAAGCCGCCTGGAGGGATCACCTGTTTTAACCACTCCACCAGTTTACAGTAGGGTGTTATCTGTCTGTCAGTCAGTCAGTCAGTCGACACTAAAATGACGTCACATAAAGGACGCTTAACGTTGCAATTTGTACTGTCAGTAAAACGTACGCATGCCATGAATTACGAGAATGATTATGCACTCTGTAGGCTCAAACACAGCATGACACGAACTTCAAAACGAAGAAATAATTTTGGTTTTATTTACTCTTGAAACAGAACACAAGTACATCTAGTATTTATATTTAAATCTCTCTCTCACTCACTCACACACGCACATACGCACTTAGGGAAATAACTTTTCATACTACAAAAATTAACTACTATAAGTAGAGAAAAGTTTGTTTATTTTTCAGTGATATTACTTGTACCTGATGATGACAAAACCTTGTACATTTGCTGTTATATTAAACTTATATTAAAGTTTTTCTTCATTACCCATTCAAGCCGTCTCCAACCATTATTGCTTTTAGATGTTCGTCTGTTGT
>NW_013791905.1:0-797 GCF_000517525.1 Limulus polyphemus
ATAATTTCTTTTAACTTTCAAACAGGTTTATTTCAATATGTCCGTGTATGTTGTTTCACTATACATACAAAACTAATTACCACTACTAGGGAATGTATGTAATAGTTTACAGTACAGATGGTTTGGAAAACTCTGCCTGACCATAGTTACTTGATACATTCTGTTAAAAGAGATTACCAAACAATACAGACACCATTATTTACAATGCAAATTACTTTACAGTACTTAAAAGATTAGTCCTGGTCACATTCCTCTCATTATAGGCAAGATTTATGTTGGAATTCAAAACTTAAGCTCTTCAGTGTATTGATACCCCAACTGTGATAATGTCACATCTTTCCTGTATTAATGAGATGAATGTATTTAGTCTGTTTCACAACCAACATAGAAGTTTTATTGTAGTCCTTTGTACACTGAATTTTAAGCCATTTTTAGAATATAAGAATAAACTATATATATATATCAGTTAGACTGTTTTAATTCTAAAGCAATAACAACACAAGTGTGGGTCTTACTACAAAGTAAAGATTGTAAGGGGGAAAAATACAAAATTCTTGTGGTACTGGTACTGATAGAATTAAGTAGAAATCTCACAAGTTTATTATTCGAAATACTGAAACATATTATTATTATTATGAACTAAATATAAAATTACGCTAAATTATTGAACTTAAAACTACAAACTTAAATGCAAAAGAATATAAAAAATCACAAACTATTTCAGTTCAAAGTGCCAAGTCTACTTGATGAAAATACTGTTGCGTCATCGAGATCACGTGACTATTCTCACGCCCTCT
>NW_013791906.1:0-943 GCF_000517525.1 Limulus polyphemus
CAAGTATTACCCATAACAGTGGCCAATTACTCTAAATGTGAGTAGACACTTAAGGAAGGGGCATTGTTGGGTGTGTGGCCAGGAGGTAAAGCCAGTCAAGGTTAAGGCAAGAAATACAACCATAAAGAAAGGACATCCTCTACCAGAACACTTAACTGTCCTCTATAAGAAGAGCATAGTCCATTTGTCATCATCACAAGCTCTTCAGGTGAGGGAACTTTTGGCGAATTATGCAGATGTCCTTTCGAAAGGAGATCATGACCTCACCTGCACAGACCTTGTAGAGCACAGAATAAACACAAGCAATCACCGGCCAATAAAGATCTCTCTGAGGAGAATTGCTCCAGCAAAGTGACAAGAGATGGAGAAGGTCATGGATGGCCTAATTAAGGAAGTTATGGTCGAGAAATCATAGTCCCTGGTCAGCTCCCGTCGTGTTAGTCCAGAAGAAGGATGGGACCAAACATTGCTGTGTGGACTTCATGGCTCTTAACAGTATAACCAAAAAGGACTCATACCCACTGCCAAGAATTGATGATACTCTTGATGCCCTAAGTGGAGCCAGGTGGTTTTCAACTCTGGGCTTAAAGTTGGGTTTCCATCAAGTGAAAATGGCTGAAGCAGATAAATCTAAGACTGCATTTAGTTATGGCCACAGTCTCTGGCAATACTGTGTGATGCCATTTGGACTTAGCAATGCTCCAGCAACATTTGAGAGGCTGTTGGAAAGAGTACTGAAAGGCCTATAGTGGAGGATAGACCTAGTGTACCTGGATCATGTCATTGTGTTTGCAGCAGCTATTGATGAGGAAGTATCCATGCTAGAGGAAGTATTCAAGCATTTGAAAGCAGCAAACCTCAAACTCCATCCCAAGAAATGCCATTTGTTCCAGAAAGAGGTGCTTTAATTGGGTCAGTTTCTTGCCAGCATGCTTTTAAGATG
>NW_013791907.1:0-823 GCF_000517525.1 Limulus polyphemus
GTTTTTCGAATATAAATAAATAAAGATTCTCAGTTTTTAATAAATTTATACTAGAATACACCAAGACATTGTGTTCTATCTTTGTTATCCTAGAATAGACCAGGAAACTGTTCTAAACGTTAGAAGTCTTGAATATGATGAAACTATATTTTAAGGCAGGCACATCTTGGAAAAATGTGGCACAACCATCATGTTAATGCATGTTACCTATGTCTTGATAAAGTGTGGTACAACCATCATATTAATGTATGTTACCTATGTCTTGATAAAGTATGGTACAATCATCGTGTTGGTGTATTTTACCCATGTTTTGTTAAAGTATGGTACAACCAGCGTGTTGGTGTATGGTGTCTTGGATGTATGGTACTGTTGCGTCAGCGAGTCACATGACTACTGTGACGCAACGTTTCTAGAATTATACTGTACTTTGGCGAATGTTCTAGTTCCTACTAGATATAGGGTAGGCGGGTATATATAAGAGGGGACAACGTGACGCGGTAATGTGTGTGTAGATAGTGAGTAATTGATCTGCCGTCAGAAGTATTATTGACGTTCGTTGTTATAGCGTTTGTTTAGCGCCATTGTTGAAGTTGAGTGTATCAGTTAAAGTTGTATTCGGAAAGAATAAACCAGTTTTATTAAGTAAAGACTTGTGTCGTTAAAATTTCGTCGGAACGAAGTTACGGAAAAATCAATTAACAAACGGAGACGTAACAAATTGGTATCAGAAAGTGGGATAAAAAAAAAAGAAATGGAAACGAGAAGCGGCAAATCAAACTACAGCCTAGCAGACTTAATGGCAGCAATACAAGAACAGCAAAAG
>NW_013791908.1:0-1781 GCF_000517525.1 Limulus polyphemus
AAGTAACTTCGTTAAATGAATATTGTTCTAAAGGATATCCATCTGTTTAATAATTGGTATGGTTAACTCCCAGCCTGACTAAAATACAAAACCGTGAACAGATGTTAAACAACATTTCAAAGGCACAGCTTTTGTTAATATTTAGACTGTAAAATTAGTATGGTACATTATTCCATGTTTTCCAAACTTCGGATGAAATGTTAAAATAACTTTTGAAGTCCGACGTTCAAACTTATTATCAGCTAAATGATATAATAATAAAAGTGAAATAAGAAACACTATATATATGTATATACGTATAAGTCACACCGAGGCCACAATAATAAACACACATGAGGAACATTTCGAAATTTTAGAAAAATTAAAAACACGTCTACAGAATGATGTTGATTTAACAAAGTTACTTGATATCCTTTTGAACAATAATCAATTAACGAAGTTACTTGATATCCTTTAGAACAATATTCATTTAACAAAGTTACTTGATATCCTTTAGAACAATATTCATTTAACGAAGTTATATGATATCCTTTAGAACAATATTCATTTAACGAAGTTACTTGATATCCTTTAGAACAATATTCATTTAACGAAGTTATATGATATCCTTTAGAACAATATTCATTTAACGAAGTTACATTTTATAAAATGTGAGCTTTCGAAAATAGTTTTTTATATGATGTTACACATGATTCGCACGCTGACATTGGCGATTACAGCAGGAGGCATTGTATTGCCGAGGTGTTCGTGTTAGCTTGATAACGATATTTTTGTGTTGGCCGTGGCAAACTTCTGATAGCCTAACATTTTTATCTACTTACTCATAAACATGTGGTACAAAAACAGTACGTTTATTCAATGTTTAAAGTTACTGACAGAAAACAAATCAAAAAGCACTCGTTTGTCATAAAAGTAGTTGTCTAATCTCCAACCATGCCTTCTTGAATTATACATAAATATAATGAATATTAATATTTCGTTGATAATAAACGTGAAGTTTTTCTCGACATTACACAACATTGTGGACGAGGGCTCTTGTCGTTCAACTGTTATTAATAAATTACAATAATAAAACTTGGAGGAGAAGAAATGGATTGATTATTACTATATATATATATATCCTTATTCATGTTTATTCGACTAGTTTCAGAAACTGCTTATGGTATTGTCGAATAATAACGATTTTTCTTTTACGGATTGGTTTGAAATTCGAGATAAAACAGTTGAGATGATGAAATTCATGATAAGTGTGAACAAGTTTAGTGTAGGTTTGTCTCCACTACTTAAGGTTTAGCGTTTTTGTAACACTGGTTCATGATAAGTGTGAACGGATTTAGTGTAGGTTTGGCTCCAATTTGATCAGATTTTACATTATCTGACCTAGTTGTACGATTTTTAGTTCATGATAAGTGTGAACAAGTTTAGTGTAGGTTTGGCTCCACTATTTAAGGTTAAAACTATTGTTGAAGCGTTGGGCTTAAATGCCTCTCGGACGACTGAATGGGGCTGTAAATATATAAAGAAAATATGGCAGAAAATGGAGGTTTTTACCGGATACGTACTGAAACACAACTGGGAAAACAGCGGGAAAACTAAAGGGAACTAAAAACTCTCTTTAAACTATCTTGTGAAACTTCTGTGTAAATCTGTTCTCCAAAGTCCAAAACACTACTTTAAATATGTCGACAAATTATCAAGTACCTTTTACAAGAATCCTGTGTTAACTGTACCTAGGATCCTGGAATAATTATTCATAGGATCCTATCGGAACTATACTTAGG
>NW_013791909.1:0-660 GCF_000517525.1 Limulus polyphemus
AAATATTTCACTAAATAAATAACCTTCCAGTGCTGAGTTTAGGGACAAACAATATAAATATTTCACTAAATAACCCTTGCAGTGCCAGTTTAGGGACAAACAATATTAATATTTCACTAAATAAATAACCCTCGCAGAGCCAATTTAGGGACAAACAATATTAATATTTCACTAAATAAACAACGCTCACATTGACAGGTTTAGGGATAAACAATATAAATATTTCACTACAGCATTTTGAATAAACAACCCATATAATGCCCGGTTCAAGGACGAACAATTCTCCAAGAGCCATATGTATAGGGGGAAAATAAAATACACAACCAAAAACAAAAGAACGCGTTTTAATATTTCCTTACTTTTCTGAAAGTTCAAAATGACGACCTTTAGGAAGTTAGATGGGAAATATCTTCACGAAGGTAATCATCCAAACTTCTAAAGAGTTTTTAATGTTTAACATTAACTGATTTGAAGTTTTTAAATTTACAACAAGGTATTACATTAACTGATTTGAAGTTGTTAATTTTCAAAAAGTTTTACATTAATTGGTTTGAAGTTTTAAGATAAAGACATAAAAAAAGATGATCACTGAGGAGATATTGTGTATTCTTCGGACCAGTAACTGATGAAGTAGGACAAGACACGGTGACCATCAATAGA
>NW_013791910.1:0-600 GCF_000517525.1 Limulus polyphemus
GGGTATAACTCTAGTTACTGAATTTATAACCAACCATACACATCTTTAGCGTTACTTGGTACAACTACTCCATGAACACATAGGTGTATCTCTAGTTACCGAATTTATAACCACCATACTCATCTTTTGCCTTACTTGGTACAACTACTTAATGAACACCTAGGTGTAACTCTAGTTACCGAATTTATAACCACCATACTCATCTTTCGTCTTACTTGGTACAACTACTCCATGAACACCTAGATGTAACTCTAATTTCCGAATTTATAACAACCATACTCATCTTTAGTCTTACTTGTTACAACTACTCCATAAACACCTAGGTGTAACTGTAGTTACCGAATTTATAATCATCATACTCATCTTTAGCCTTACTTGGAACAACTACTCCATGAATACCTATGCGTAACTCTAGTTACCGAATGTGTAACCCCATACTCATCTTTAGCGTTATTTGGTACAACTACTCCATGAACACCTAGATGTAACTCTAATTTCCGAATTTATAACAACCATACTCATCTTTAGCCTTACTTGGAACAACTACTCCATGAACGCCTATGTGTAACTCTAGTTACTGAATGTGTAACCCCATACTCA
>NW_013791911.1:0-603 GCF_000517525.1 Limulus polyphemus
TATATATATATACACACACACACACACACGTATATATATATGTATAAAGTAAAAAGATGGGTAAATTGATCATACTTTTAATAGACACAAGATAAAGCTAAAACTGTTTCAACTTAGTCTAGTAAATTTAGTAAAGCATGGAAGTCAATATCTCTTGAAATCACTGTTTGGTGATGGCCATGTTTTTCTTCAAAAATAATGATCCTGCTAGATCTAAATCTGTAAATTTTTCAAATAGTTCCAAACGATGTTGTGAATGTGATATAAATTAATTGGCTGTTTTAATAACAGACGAGGAATCGGCTTTTTATTTATATATATTCAACATCATTACATGATTTAAACAAGATTGAAACATGGTAGACTTCAAGTAGTTTTTATTTTCCTTAAAGTGCTGTAAGAATGCTTATTAATTAATTGCATTAGTTGCTGACAGTTCTTTTTCAGATTCACTAAGGGTTTTAATATAATCAAATATTTCTGATATTTTTAAATATTGTTACGTCTCCGTGTGTTAATTAATTTTCCGTAACTTCGTTCCGACGAAACTTAAGCGACACAAGTCTTTACTTAATAAAACTGGTTTATTCTTTCCGAATATAA
>NW_013791912.1:0-603 GCF_000517525.1 Limulus polyphemus
GTTTGGTGGTTACGAGGTCGGTCGAATTGACCAATCTCGTTTTGAGATATGGTGTTATATGTATTAAGCTTATAAGTACTTTAAACGAGTACAAAAGGTCATGTGACTTGGTCAAATTGACCGACCTTGTGTCGAGAGAGTTAACCTACGTGGGGAGATAGGGTTAACAATTTCTAATATATAGAAAAGCCAGTGCATTTTGGTAATAATGTGTTCTGACAATGGCTTTTATATCATGTTGCTTAGCAACAAAACTATAACCTAATATTGTTGTTAGTCTATGTACTGAAAGTATAAAATGAAATGCACAAACGACAAAACTGAAATTATATTTGTTGGTTTCTTAATCTAGAATCTCCATTGATTAAATAGGTTTGTTTTTCATTAAAAACGTTTGTGATATAACAAAAAATACTTTAATTCAGAAACAATTTAAGTTTAAAATTGGATCGATATTTTTACTTTCATGATAAATTTTATACACTTGCTAAAATATATCAACCTAATAAACCTCGCGAAGCTGGGCACTTTCTCTAGCGTTTAATAAAAGTTTACATATTTTCTAAAGGTGCACTAAATACATTTGGAATTATAGCGAACATT
>NW_013791913.1:0-599 GCF_000517525.1 Limulus polyphemus
ATCCAGTTTTACACCACCACCACCACCATTTATCTAGACATATTTTGATTTCTTGTGTATTTTTTGTATCCAGTTTTATACCACCACCACCATTTATCTAGGCATATTTTGATTTCTTGTGTATCTTCTGTATCCAGTTTTACACCACCACCACCATTTATCTAGATATATTTTGACTTCTTCTGTATCTTCTGTATCCAGTTTTACACCACAACCACCATTTATCTAAACATATTTTGACTTCTTGTGTATCTTCTGTATTCAGTTTTACACCACCACCACCATTTATCTAGACATATTTTGACTTCTTGTGTATCTTCTGTATCCAGTTTTACACCACCACCACCATTTATATAGACATATTTTGATTTCTTGTGTATCTCCTGTATTGTTTTACATCACCATCACATTTATCTAGACATATTTTGACTTCTTGTGTATCTTCTGTATTCAGTTTTACACCACCACCATTTATCTAGACATATTTTGACTTCTTGTGTATCTTCTGTATTCAGTTTTACACCACCACCATTTATCTAGACATATTTTGATTTCTTGTGTATCTTTTGTATCTAGTTTTATACCACCACCACCATTTA
>NW_013791914.1:0-604 GCF_000517525.1 Limulus polyphemus
CTAGATTTTGTCGACTTTGATAACGGCCTTTTTACTCACTTATTACTTTAGATTTTGTCGATTTTCATAACGGTCTTTTTAGTCCTTCTTACACTAGATTTTTTTCAATACATAATGGACTTTTTAGTCTTTTTTACACGATATTTTGTATACTTTGAAAAAAGCCTTTTTACTCACTTATTACACTGGACTTTGTCGATTTTGATAAAGGTCTTTCTATTCCTTTTTACACGATAATTTGTAGACTTTGATATTGGCCTTTTACCTCACTTATTACACTGGACTTTGTCGATTTTGATAACGGTCTTTTTATTCCTTCTTAAACTAGATTTTTTCGACTTAGATAACGGCTCTTTTTAATCCTTCTTACACTAGATTTTGTCGACTTTGATAACGGTCTTTTTAGTCCTTCTTAAAGTATATTTTTCGACTTTGATAACGGCCTTTTTACTCACTTATTACTTTAGATTTTGTCGATTTTCATAACGGTCTTGTTAGTCCTTCTTGCACTTGATTTTTTTCAATAAATAATGGTCTTTTTAACACTAAATTTTGTCAACTTTGATAACGGTCTTTTTAGTCCTTGTTGCTCTAGATTTTGTCC
>NW_013791915.1:0-606 GCF_000517525.1 Limulus polyphemus
TTTATTTTTTTCTTTCCAACCACTGCTGTTGTCTCTCTCTTCTTGTTTCTTTTCTCGTTCTTCTTCTTTCTTTTCTTTTTCCTCCAACAACTGCAGTAATCTATCTTATTGTTTCTTTTCTCGTTCTTCTTGTTTCTTTTCTTGTTTTTCTTGTTAATTTTATTTTTTCTCCAACCACTGCACTAGTCTCTCTTCTGGTTTATTTTTTTTCTTTTCCAACCACTGCTTTAGTCTCTCTTCTTGTTTATGTTCTTTCTATTCCAACAACTGCTCTAGTCTCTCTTCTTGTTTATTTTCTTTCTTTTCCAACCACTGCTGTATTCTCTTTTCTTATTTATTATTCTCGTTCTTCTTCTTTCTTTTCTTTTTCCTCCAACAACTGCTGTAGTCTCTCTTCTTGTTTGTTTTCTTTTTTCTCCATCCACTGCTGTAGTTTCTCTTCTTGTTTATTTGGTCGTTCTTCTTGGTACTTTTTTTTCCTCCAACACTGATGTAATCTCTCTTCTTGTTTTCTTTTGTTCTTCTTGTTTCGTTTCTTTTTCCTCAAACCACTGCTGTAGTCTCTCGTCTTGTTTCTTTTCTTTCTCCTCCAACCACTGCTGTATT
>NW_013791916.1:0-994 GCF_000517525.1 Limulus polyphemus
TAAAGTTGAGGCCTTTGTTTAGAAGTTAAAGTTCTGTGTCGTTGAGTGTCCGGTTAGATCTGTTAATTACAAGGTTAGGCTGAGCTGAATTGTTGTTTCACTTCACGTTGATGTAGTTTCTTTAGTTGATCTAGTTTCTTATTGTGTATAGACTTATTTTTTTGATTCAACAATGAGTTGTTTTGTTTGATAGCGCGTTGTATATTGCCCAAATCATCTGGTTTCAGGTAGCAGGCTAGATGTGGTCTAATTTTTGTTGGAGTTTTTGTAAGTAGTCTAGTTCTTGATATTTGGAATTCAGGGTTGCTTTTATGAGTTTTTCTGCATGTTTTGGATAATACTTGAAAACTGGTTCAAGTTTTTCGATAAATTGACCTTCACAAATTTAGGAATTAGCTTTTCAGAGCGGCGCTGTTTCAAGAAGGAAATATTTCTCCTTTTGATGATTTTTTTATATTCAGGTTACTAAATTCGAAAGACTTAATGGCTAGTTTTGATGTCGTGTCACTCTTCACCGAAGTCTCCGCCAATGAAGCTTGCAATATGTTTTGCATATGTTCATACTGGCAACTTGTGTCAAACGTGTCCACTATTTTGAAGGTTTTCGGCGTGCACGAGCTTCATGAAATGGTCTAACGGACGTCACGCTGATCACTTTCTTTTTTCCCTATTCGCTAATCATATAGTTGACCTCTGCTGACAGAAATTCTGATACTCTCTTCAACCATCGTGACCGTTACAATCTTAACACTTTTAATCTTTGTCACCATTGAGTGATCTTGAAGTATATTGCTGACTAGCTTGAGGTCCCTATGTTAAGGTCACATGGTCACTCCTCGTCTTTGAAAAGTTAGTTTTTAATATTTAACCTTTCATATTGTTATAACCTTTTGCAATCTTACAATGTAAAGTATCTCTCAAATGTAATTTAATGAAAAATAATCTGGGGCTTGAACCAAATATTATCAGGGAAGAAAAAATATTTCGCGCATAT
>NW_013791917.1:0-603 GCF_000517525.1 Limulus polyphemus
CGTTACATTCCCCTCTTTTATATACCCGCCTACCCTATATCTAGTAAGAACTAGAACATTCGCCAAAGTACAGGATAATTCTAGATAGTAGAGAGCGTGAGAATCACATGATCTCGATGACGCAACAGTATTGTTGTATGATGAGAATGATCTAATGTCTTAGAGTGTGGTTTCCAAATATATGTGACACTTAGGAGCCAATTATACTTGTCCCTCAAAATGTTTTGACCAAATATTCAATTCTGTGTAAGTTATGTATTTTTGAGAAACAAAACACATTATTTTGTTTGTGGAATTTAATGTTTACAATGCTTTGAAGTTGAATTATGGAGAATTATGTAAAGCCTATGGGAACTTTCAGTGGCAACTGTGTCAAATGTCTCTCAGCAATTGAAAGACCACTTAACCATGTTTATTGTCTGGTGGTCAAACCGAAAATCTAGAAGTCTTTGCAGAAAAATCAGAAATAAAACTTCCTTTACAATATTTCAATATTTATTGGTGATTTTAAGATGTAGTCATGTACATAATTTCAAGTTTATATATAACTCATTAACTTTTGAAATGGTCTACCATTTACTGACATGGATCATGGTTGTCAAT
>NW_013791918.1:0-603 GCF_000517525.1 Limulus polyphemus
GTGTATCAGTTTAAAATACTGTTGAGCAGTTGTTCTCCCTCTTGTGTATCAGTTTAAAATGCTGTTGATTAGTTGCTCTCCCTCTTGTGTATCAGTTTAAAATGCTGTTGACTAGTTGCTCTCCCTCTAGTGTATCAGTTTAAAATGCCGTTGACTAGTTGCTCTCCCTCTAGTGTATCAGTTTAAAATGCTGTTGACTAGTTGCTCTCCCTCTTGTGTATCAGTTTAAAATGCTGTTGACTAGTTGCTCTCCCTTTTGTGTATCAGTTTAAAATGCTGTTGACTAGTTGCTCTCCCTCAAGTGTATCAATTTAAAATTACGGACAATTAAAATTTGAAATAAAAATCTTCAGAAAAACGCTTTTAACCCGTTATCTGCCGTGGCCATTTTGATCTTATCGTGAGGGCAAAATCACATTTGTGAATTGAAAAAATTATAGAGAACTTATCTTGTATTGGATTTCAGATTTTATTTTTTGTAAATAGTAGCATAACATTGAATTATTACTACCAAATTATATTATTTAATGAAGTGTAAAGAGAAATTTAATGTAAAAAATCCTAAAATACGTTTTAGATTGTAAATAAACGCCCTCTAAGAAA
>NW_013791919.1:0-646 GCF_000517525.1 Limulus polyphemus
TAACGCTAAAGATGAGTATGGGGATATAAATTCGGTAAATAGAGTTAAACCTAAATGTTCCTGGAGTAGTTGTACCAAGTAAGGCTAAAGACGAGTATATTGGTTATAAATTCGGTAACTAGAGTTACATCTAGGTATTCGTGGAGTTGTTGTACCAAATAACGCTAAAGAGAGTATGGTGGTTATATATTCGGTAACTAGAGATACAATTAGGTGTTTATGGAGTAGTTGTACCAAGTAAGGCTAAAGATGAGTATGGTGGTTATAAATTCTGTAACTAGAGTTACACCTAGGTGTTCATGAAGTAGTTGTGCCAAGTAAGGCTAAAGATGAGTATGGTGGTTATAAATTCGGTAACTAGAGTTACAACTAGGTGTTCGTAGAGTTGTTGTACCAAATAACGCTAAAGATGAGTATGTTGGTTACATATTCGGTAACTAGATTTACACCTAGGTATTCGTGGAGTTGTTGTACCAAATAACGCTACAGATGAGTATGGGGTTATTAATTCGGTAACTAGAGTTACACCTATATGTTCATGGAGTAGTTGTACCAAGTTAAGGCTAAAGATGAGTATGGTGGTTATAAATTCGGTAACTATAGTTACACATAGGTTTTCAATGTAGTAGTTGTGCCAAGTAAAGCT
>NW_013791920.1:0-767 GCF_000517525.1 Limulus polyphemus
TACATTTTTGTTCTAAAGTAAGTCCCAGTATAGGTGATTTGTCGTTGTTTAAAATTATAAAAACTAACAATTTCGTTGCACTTCTGCGAGATATAAAGCTTATTAATACATTTTAATTTCAAATGTTATGTCTAACTCCCAAAACCCCAAGAAGCCATTTGTTTTCCTTATGTCGAAACTAATTAATTTTAAAGTAATATTGAAGTTAAGTGAATAGCACAGAAAGTTTTTAAATTAACTACTGTCCCCACCTTTATATTAAGTGTCCCCCCACTTTCATTTAAATACTATTCCGTCTTCATGGGTTAGCGGTATGTTTACTGACTAGCTAAACTAAAATCCGGGGCTTCATTTCCTGCGGTAGGCAGAGTGCATGTAGCCCATTGTATAATGCTGCCCTAAAACAAATAAACACGAAGAAATTAGATACTGTTCAAGCACACTTGTTTCGTGACTCACGTGATTTTACTGTAATCTCCTCACAATTATT
Source organism: Limulus polyphemus (assembly GCF_000517525.1). Taxonomy (NCBI): domain Eukaryota; kingdom Metazoa; phylum Arthropoda; class Merostomata; order Xiphosura; family Limulidae; genus Limulus; species Limulus polyphemus. Next base: position 491 of record NW_013791920.1, read on the forward strand.
TACAATCCTTTAGTGACGTATCATCAAGGTCGCAACTTAAACAGAAATATAACGCTTCACATACAACTAGTTATACACACGAATTATGAAAAGCATGATTAACTACTAACCAGAAGGATTTTTGGAGGAAACTGGAAAGGATGTTTTACTTTACTTGGCGAATGACAAAACTAAGTTCAACACACACGATTTAATTTACTTCTTTTGATGAATATTTGGTGTTTAAGGTATGGTTAAATATGTATATTATAAATTATTCCTTTCTTTGAGATCCATG
>NW_013791921.1:0-603 GCF_000517525.1 Limulus polyphemus
CATCGATGCATTTGTCACCACCTTGAATTACAAGTTACCCCTCTTTTGGCCCCTGCTACCTCATCCTCAGGCTTTGGCTATCTATGCCTTCAGCCAGGAGTGGTCACACAAATTCATCTATGTTAATCCTCCCATCCAATTACTTCATTGGGTGGTTCCCTAATCCATGACACTCCGTTCCAGGTCCTTCTGATCGCTCCTTATTGGCTGGCTCAACCATGATTTGATTGAAGAGTGTAATTTCTCCGTATGTTGTCATGCATCTTCACTGTATTACATCTGGTGAGACTCCCCAGGGTGTTTTTTCCAGTTTTTTGGATGGAGCTAGCTTTGAAAAAGTGGGAAGTGCTTTTCCTCCACAACATGAATAATCTCTCACAGTGAATGTCACTCCTTAGATTCATCTTGTTTCTTTTATGTGTTGGGAAGTGAAATTGACTTTCTAGATGCTTATTAGCCAGTAGTTTGTAATCTGTCATACTTTAGTTTCGGTGGAACTGACTTTCTAGATGCTTATTAGCCAGTAGTTTGTAATCTGTCATACTTTAGTTTCGGTGGAACTGACTTTCTAGATGGTTATTAGCCAGTAGTTTATAATCTGTC
>NW_013791922.1:0-601 GCF_000517525.1 Limulus polyphemus
GGTATATTAATGTAATCAAATGGTTTATTAACGAACTAGTATTTTAATCAAATGGTTTGTTAACGAACTAGTATTGTAATCAAATGGTATATTAATGAACTAGTATTGTAATAAAATGGTTTATTAATAAACTAGTATTGTAATCAAATGGTTTATTAACAAACTAGTATTGTAATCAAATGGTTTATTAACGAACTAGTATTGTAACCAAATGGTTTATTAACTAACTAGTATTGTAATCAAATGGTATATTAATGAAATATTATTGTAATCAAATGGTATATTAATGAAATATTATTGTAATCAAATGGTTTATTAACGAACTAGTATTTTAATCAAATGGTATATTAATGAAATATTATTGAAATCAAATAGTTTATTAATGAAGTAGTATTGTAATCAAATGGTATATTAATGAAATATTATTGAAATCAAACGGTTTATTAATGAACTAGTATTGTAATCAAATGGCATATTAATGTAATAAAATGATTTATTAATAAACTAGTATTGTAATCAAATGGTTTGTTAACGAACTAGTATTGTAATTAAATGGTTTATTAACGAACTGGTATTGTAATTAAATGATTTATTAACGAAC
>NW_013791923.1:0-603 GCF_000517525.1 Limulus polyphemus
TTGACTTTCCAGTCGAGTATGGCCCAGAGGTTTTCGATTGGGTTCATGTCAGGAGATTGGCTCAGCCAGGGCAACTTCTGGATACCATTTTCTTCCTGCCACTTTTGGGTGTTTCTAGCAGTGTGACATGGTGCTCCATTTTCCTGGAACAACGTTGTGTTCTTGTCCACGAAACCTGAGGAATAAAGTGGCAAGAGTCCTTCCTCCAATATTTCGACGTATTTCGCAAAATTTATGTCGCCAACGCATTCCACTAAGCTCGACCTCCCACCAACCCAAACAGCTCCCCAAACCATGACGCTGAAACCACCATGCTTCACAGTTAGCTGCAATCTGTTGAGCCAAACTCTTGGTGAGGCATTCTCCAGACCCATATCCTTCCACTGTCCGAAAATTGAACGAATCTTGATTCGTCTGAGAACAATACAGTCTTCCAAAAGTCCAGCGGCTTGGTCATCATATCACTTGCCCACTTCTTTCGTCTGACTATGTTGGCAGGTCTTAATAAGGGCTTCCGTCTAGCTGCTCTGCAACGATACCCCAATCTGTAGAGAATCCATTGAACAGATTTCGGGCTCATCCCACCAACTTTGGCACTCTGCA
>NW_013791924.1:0-603 GCF_000517525.1 Limulus polyphemus
TTTTTCATGCCCATCAGCTCGATAGTTACCCACACTGGTCCCCACAACCTTGCAGAATGTCCTGTCACAGCACAGAGCTTCTATACAGCTTCTGGTACTCCTTTATTATCCAGCACCTTGATGCTCACAAGGGTCTGCTGAGATGCAGAATCTATGACAAAGTTGCACCTTTGGCCATCCAGCTTCCCTGTCACATAGATACTATGTGTGCTTGCCATTTTACACTTAGCTGTTGGGACTTTTACGATGGAGGTTGGTGGGCGTCCCTTAGCACCAACCACTACTGATTTCCCGAAGCTGACTTATTGGTGGTATTTTTCTTACACTTGCTCCTCAGATGTCCTTGCTCCCCACAGTTCCAACAGCCTTTCTTGGTAGCAACCTTTACTGCTGTATCGTCTCCCCTGTTTTGAAGTTTCCAACATTGAGCTCTCTTGTGCCCAGGTTTGTTACAGTGCCAGCAAAGTCCCTCAAACTTCTCTGAAAGCTGACCTTTTCTGGCCTTGAATCCAGATGACTGTACCAACCTTGGTACCTCTGTGCTGGACTTAACGTAGGATTCAAATTCGAGAGTTCTGGCCATTGCATCCTGCATGGTAGAGG
>NW_013791925.1:0-818 GCF_000517525.1 Limulus polyphemus
ATTACAAAGAATGAAGGAGAAAATCCTTAGCTAATTCCAACTTATCAACTTCGAACTGAAGGGTATGTTACAAACAATGAATCAGATAATCCTTAACTAATTCCAAGTTGTTAATATCCAACTGAAGTGTATGTTACAAACAATTTAAGAGATAATCCTTAGCTAATTCCAACTGATGAACATCCAACTGAATTGTATGTTACAAACAATGAAGGAGATAATCCTTAACTAATTCCAAATTATTAAAATCCAACTGAAGTGTATGTTACAAACAATGAAGGACATAATCCTTAGATATATGTAACTTATCAACATCGACCTGAATTGTATTTTACAAACAATGAAGGAGATAAGCCTTAGCTAATTCCAACTTATCAACATGCAATTGAAGTGTAAGTTACAAACCATGAAAGAGGTACTCCTTAACTTATTCCAACTTATAAACATCCAACTGAAGTGTATGTTACAAATAATGAAAGAGATAATCCTTAGCTAATTCCAAATTAACAACATCCAACTGAAGTGTATGTTACAAACAACGAAGGAGATAATCCTTAACTAATTCCAACTTATCGACATCCAACTGAAGTGTATGTTAAAAATATGAAAGAGATAATCTTTATATAATTCCAACTTATTAACATTCAACTGAAGTTTATGTTACAAAAAATGAAAGAGATAATTCTTAGCTAATTCCAACTTATCAACTACGATCTGAAGGGTATATTACAAACAAAAAAGAGATAATCCTTAACTAATTCCTACTTATTAACATCCAACTGAACTGTATGTTACAAAAAATGAAAGACATAATCCTT
>NW_013791926.1:0-720 GCF_000517525.1 Limulus polyphemus
CTCGAAATACAAATACCTTATGATTTTCCAATAACATAGAAGAATAATTTTACGTATCTATTTCTTTTTTTTTTTTGAAAATCGAGAGTGGTCAAGAGACCCCCCCCCCCACCTCGCCCCTTCCTGCCGGTGCCCATGTTTCTGATATATTGCATTATCATCATGATTAGCTCCTTCTAGCAAACAAACATATAAATTAAATTCTTAAAAAATGTTTATAAAATAGCATATCTCTGTAAATGACCAAGGATAATAGTGTCTGGAAAATCAAAAATATTAGGATGGTTCGCCTAATGTATTTAAACACTATCGTTAATTCTTTAGCCTTCGAGTGTCTGGAACAATTTTATCAGAACGATATTTTGAATGCTTTGTACGATACCGCTAACCCTTATAGCCTACGAGTAACTGGAATAATATCAGAATGATACTAAGAATGTTTTAAACGCTATCACTAACCCTTCTAGAATGTCTAGAACAGTATCGGAATGATACTGTGAATGCTTTAAACGCTATCACTAACCCTTCTAGAATGTTTGGAACAGTATCGGAATGATACTGTGAATGTTTTAAACGCTATCGCTAACCCTTCTAGAATGTCTAGAACAGTATCGGAAGATACTGTGAATGTTTTAAACGCTATCGCTAACCCTTCTGGAATGTCTGGAACAGTATCGGAACGATACTGTGAATGTTTTAAACGCTATCACTAACCCTTCC
>NW_013791927.1:0-1232 GCF_000517525.1 Limulus polyphemus
TTTCACAATAACAGCATTTAAAGAGAAAAATATGGTGGAAGATAAAGTAAAAATCACTCCTTTTAAAAGTTTGGATTTCTTATTGTTTTGGAATGCACTATTTTTTACATTAGAAGAGACTCCTGTCTCGTCGATCTCAAACTCTAGTTTTGGATCAGAGGACTCTTCTTCCAAACTGCTTCCTTCCTCTTCTGAACAGGAGTTGCTCTGAAGGACATCATCTTGAAAGGGCTCTTCATTTGATCTTCTTGGTAGATTTCGAACTGCAGCAGTACTGCAAACTGTGAACATCGAGCTTAGTGGAGTGCGTTGGCAACATAAATTTTGCGAAATACGTCGAAATATTGGAGGAAGGACTCTTATTCCTCGGGTTTCGTGGACAAGAACACAAAGTTGTTCCAGGTAGATAAAGCACCGTGTCAAACTGCTAGAAACACCCAAAAGTGGTAGGAAGAAAATGGTATCCAGAAGTTGCATTGGCCGAGCCAATCTCCTGACATGAACCCCATCGAAAACATCTCGGCCATACTCGACCGGCAAGTCAAGAAACAACAACAACAAAAAAAACAACTTCGAAGAGCGATCTACTATTGACGAGATGATTCTCACGATGCCCCAAAGGATCAACGAACTCCACGAAGCGAAAGGAAGATCTACTAGTTATTAATTAAATTATAAATATATCAATTCATGTGAATATGACTGAAAATTTTCATTTTTTCAGAAAAGGTGTTGTCTATTTACTTGTGACCACGCTGTGTATATATATATATATATATCTAATTTTTTCTCAAAATTTGAAATTAATAACCTCATGAGGATAAATACAGATCCATTAATGATGTCTTATTGATGTATTTGTAAAATAACCTGGTGGCTAATATTACAATTCTCCCACCAACCCAAACAGCTCCCCAAACCATCATGCTTCACAGTTGGCTGCAATCTGTTGAGCCAAAACTGTTTGTGAGGCATTCTCCAGACCCATATCCTTCCACTGTCCGAAAATTGAGCGAATCTTGATTTGTCTGAGAACAATACGGTCTTCCAAAAGTCCAGATGCTTGGTCATCATATCCCTTGCCCACTTCTTTTGTCTGACTATGTTGACAGGTCTTAATAAGGGCTTCCGTCTAGTTGCTCTGCAATGATAACCAAATCTGTGGAGAATCCATTGAACAGATTTCGGGCTCATCCCACCAACTTTGGCCACTTCTGCAGTCGTTAATCTGG
>NW_013791928.1:0-603 GCF_000517525.1 Limulus polyphemus
CCATGTTTGTCAACATCTTGTACTGTGGCACTAGCAATAGAGTCTTTAGAAATTATGTCATGAGATATAAACTGGGATGAACGTTTGGAGACTTGACTGGCTTGACTTTTGTCTTCAGGAGAACTATCAGGCAATTTAACCTGAGCAGAAAGTTTTGAGTGTTTCTCAACATCTTGTGGTGTGGTACTAGCAATAGATTCTTTAGAAATTATGTCCTGAGATATAAACTGAGATGAACGTTTGGAGACTTGACTGACTTTACTTTTATCTTTAGAAGAAATGTCATGCAACTTAACCTGAGCAGAAAGTTTTGAATGTTTGCCAACATCTAGTGCTGTGGCACTAGCAATCGATTCTTTAGAAATTATGTCATGAGATATAAACTGAGATGAACGTTTGGAGACTTGACTGACTTTACTTTTATCTTTAGAAGAAATATCGTGTAATTTAACCTGAGCAGAAAGTTTTCCATGTTTGTCAACATCTTGTGCTGTGGCACTAGCAATAGATTCTTTAGAAATTATGCCATGAGATATAAACTGGGATGATCGTTTGGAGACTTGACTGACTTCACTTTTGTCTTTAGAGGAAATATCATGCAAC
>NW_013791929.1:0-601 GCF_000517525.1 Limulus polyphemus
CTTCTATATAAATATAACAGTACTGTCTGTTGTATGTCTATGTAACTACTTCTATATAAATATAATATTACTGTCTGTTGTATGTCTATGTAACTACTTCTATATAAATATAATATTACTGTCTGTTGTATGTCTATGTAACTACTTCTATATAAATATAACAGTACTGTCTGTTGTATGTCCATGTAACTACTTCTATATAAATATAATATTACTGGTTGTTGTATGTCCATGTAACTACTTCTATATAAATATAACAGTACTGTCTGTTGTATGTCTATGTAACTACTTCTATATAAATATAATATTACTGTCTGTTGTATGTCTATGTAACTACTTCTATATAAATATAATATTACTGTCTGTTGTATGTCTATGTAACTACTTCTATATAAATATAATATTACTGTCTGTTATATGTCCATGTAATTACTTCTATATAAATATAACATTACCGCCTGTTGTATGTCCGTGTAACTACTTCTATATAAATATAACAGTACTGTCTGTTGTATGTCTATGTAACTACTTCTATATAAATATAATATTACTGTCTGTTGTATGTCTATGTAACTACTTCTATATAAATATAACAGTACTG
>NW_013791930.1:0-875 GCF_000517525.1 Limulus polyphemus
CTGTCCGCAGTTCAATTACTCAATACATTACCTCGCCTCAGTTTTTACTGGCTTATATATACAAGACTACACTATATCTAGAAGGATCCCAAGATTTAAGGAAGGGACGTGAATGTTCGAGAAGGACGTGGCGTGATACTAGTCACGTGACCTCCGCTGACGCAACACTGCCCCTCCTTAGTACTGTTCGTCCCGAACAATAGCCACTTACATTAAACCAATAACAATTAACAATAACTTAATTAAATGTACAGAATTACAAACACAAAATTAAAATTCAACAAAGTCTGTCAATTTTACGGGACATATCTTCTTCCGTACTGGTCTCCATCTCGTTGGCTTCTGCTTCACGTGGGGTTCATCTGCTCGATCAAGAAATGTCCTATTATCGGTAACAGTCACATCAGTGGTAGTAACTTCATCAAGGGCTTCACTGTTTCCCTTCCCAAACCCGGGTAGAATTTCTTCTTCGACAGTGACTTTTTCAGGTGACACTTCTTCAGCAGCGTCATTTGTTCTGTTGTTCACTTTGTCTATGACAAAGTCGCATTTTTGGCCATACAGCTTTCCTGTCACGTAGACACTATGTGTGCTTGCATTTTACACTTAGCTGCTGGGACTTTCACGACGGAGATTGGTGGCCGTCCCTCAGCACCAACCACTTCTGGTTTCCCGAAGTTGACTTATTGATGGTATTCTTCTTACACTGGCTCCTCATATGTCCTTGCTCTCCACAGTTCCAATAACCTTTCTGGGTAGCAGCCTTTCCTGCTGTGCCATCTTCCATGTGTTGAAGTTGCCAGCATTGAGCTTTCTTGTGCCCTGGTTTGTTACAGTGCCAGCAAAGTCCTTCAAACTTCTCTGAAAGCTGCCCT
>NW_013791931.1:0-1977 GCF_000517525.1 Limulus polyphemus
CAAAGATAAGTACAATATGTAGAATATTTGATACACCAGGGATAGGGTACAGTATGTCGAGTAGTTATTACACCTGGGATAGGGTATATTATGTAGAATATTAACTACACAAGGGATAGTGTACACTATGTAGAGTATTTACTGCACCAGTGATAAGGTAAAATATGTAGAGTATTTACTACACAAGGGATAGGTACAATATGTCGAGTATTTAATACACCAGGGATAGTGTACACTATGTAGAGTATTTAATGCAAAACGGATAGAGTACACAATGTAGAATATTCACTACACCAGGGATATGTAAAATATGTCGAGTATTTACTACACCAGGGATAGTGTACACTATGTAGGGTATTTACTTTACCAGGGATAGGGTACATTATGTAGAGTATTTACTACACCAGGGATAGGGTACACTATGTCGAGTATTTACTACACCAGGGATAGGGTACACTATGTAGAGTATTTACTGCACCAGGGATAGGGTGCACTATGTAGAGTATTTACTGCACCATGGATAAGGTACGGTATGTAGAGTATTTACTGCACCAGGGATAAAGTACAGTATGTAGAGTTTTTAACTAAACCATGGATAGGGTACACTATGTAGAGTATTTATTACACCAGGGATAGGGTACAATATGTAGAGTATTTACTGCACCAAAGATACGGTACAGTATGTAGAGTATTTACTGCACCAAGGATAGAGTACACTATGTAGAGTATTTACTGCATCAGGGATCGGGTACACTATGTAGAATATTTACTGCTCCAGGAATAAGGTACACTATGTAGAGTATTTACTGCACCAGTGATTGGGTACAGTATGTAGAGTATTTACAGCACCAGGGATAGGGTAGAGTATGTAGAGTATTTACTACACCAGGGATAGGTACAATATGTAGAGTATTTAATACACCAGGGATAGGGTACTCTATGTAGAGTATTTAATGCACCACGGATAGAGTACACAATGTTGAGTATTTACTACACCAGGGATATGTATAATATGTCGAGTATTTACTACACCAGGGATAGGGTACACTATGTCGAGTATTAACTACACCAGGGATAGGGTACACTATCTAGAGTATTTACTGCATCAGGGATAGGGTACATTATGTAGAGTATTAACTACTCAAAAGATAGTGTACATTACGTAGAGTATTTACTGCACCAGTGATAGGGTAAAGAATGTAGACTATTTACTGCACCAGGGATAGAGTACACTATGTAGTGTATTTACTGCACCAGGGATAGAGTACACTATGTAGAGTATTTACTATACCAGGGAAAGGAACAATGTGTCGAGTTTTTACTACTTCAGGGATAGGATACACTATGTAGAGTATTTACTGCATCAGGGAAATGGTACACTACATAGAGTATTTACTGCACCAGGGATAGGGTACAGTATGTAGGGTATTTACTGCACCAGTGATTGGGTACAGTATGTAGAGTATTTACAGCACCAGAGATAGGGTAGAATATGTAGAGTATTTACTACACCAGGGATAGGGTACAGTATGTCGAGTAGTTAGTGCACCTGGGATAGGGTACATTATGTAGAGTATTAACCACACAAGGGATAGTGTACACTATGTAAAGTATTTACTGCACCAGTCATAGGGTAAAATATGTAGAGTATTTACTACACAAGGGATAGGTACAATATGTCGAGTATTTAATACACCAGGGATAGGGTACTCTATGTAGAGTATTTAATGCACCACGGATAGAGTACACAATGTTGAGTATTTACTACACCAGGGATATGTATAATATGTCGAGTATTTACTACACCAGGGATAGGGTACACTATGTAGGTTATTTACTTTATCAGGGATAGGGTACAGTATGTAGAGTATTTACTGCACCAGGGATATAGTACACTATATAGAGTATTTACTGAACCAGGGATAGGGTACAGTAGGTAGAGTATTTATGGCACTAGGGATAGAGTACACTATGTAG
>NW_013791932.1:0-1692 GCF_000517525.1 Limulus polyphemus
GATCCATTGTTGAAGTCATTGTTACTGCACCGATATAAACTAAAATCGTCCGTTTTTGAAAGTCAGTGTTACTGCATGGACATAAAGTAGAATCGTCCATTTTTGAAGACAATATTACTACAAGGACAAAAAGTAGAATCTTTTTATTGCTTGAATTTTTTATTGTTATTTAAAGTATGAATTTGCGCACTCCCCCTATAAAATGTAACTTACGTTAACACAGTCTTTACAATATAGAATGATGGATGGAGATCGTGGATGTTGATTGTGATGATAATTTAGTTTACACGTTGAATCCTTAACTAAAAAAGAATAGATTTTAAAAACATTTTACGCAACTATTATATATACTTCGGGAAGTTACTTTTTTCAAAGATATCAAACGAACATCTAGAAATATTCAATAGCTAAACTATGAATAATTGCTTGATTACCTACGGTCATTTTCAAGAGCCTAACTCCTCGTTTTTCACACCAGTTTCTAATATTTATTTTAGGCCAACTATTGGCTTTTGAGGTCAATGCGTTTGACGACCTGTGAAGAACCACTAAGTATAACTATAACTATTCAAGACCCAGGAGGATATCTGTTTTATCTTATTTATATAATTCCAATTGTATAAAACTTTTAACCCTATAGAATTTCGAACAGGTTCTCTATAGGCTTTGTAAACAAGCTTTTTAAAACTAAATTCAAATATAGATTTTTAGCATTAGATTTTTTTGTGGGGCCATTACATTGTTGGTTACAAGGTATTTAATCTTATATATATTGCGAATCGTGGTGTGTATCCCAGCGTTCTTCTGTTACCCGTTTACGGCGGCCGCTTTCCGCGCTGCTTTTGAAAAGCTGTGCACGCAGGCAAAACTCAACATTCACTTTTGAAATGACGGGAGAACAGACATGAATAATGTTGATAACAAATTTTATTTCGCAAGCAGGATATTCTACATTAAATTGTTAGGAATTAATCACACTATCATTCACATTACAATATGTGACATAACTTAAAGAATAAAAATGTTGATTTACCGTATGTTATTGTTGAGCGGCTCTTAACATGACTGAAATGCTCAACGATTAGTTTTCGTGGTGCGTGGAAGAAGTAGCTCAGAACTTTGGCTCTGAGTGAAACCAAGAGTGCAACGCAATTAACCTTGTTAAAGTCCAAGAAATAATTTAAATTGATAGATTAAATTAAACTTTTCCCATCACTGGGGACGGTACTTTAGCTAAATTAAATTGAACTTTTCCCATCACTGGGGACGGCTACTTTTGCTAGATTAACTTAAACTTTTCCCCATCACTGGGGACGGGTGCTTTTGCTTGTAACGTACGAGTTGCCTAGAACATTCTGTATCTTAAGCGATTTTGGATGGAAAGGCAGCTTCCTAATTATATAACACAGTGAAGACTCGTGTGACTGAAGTAAGAATGTTATCTTTGTTTTCCTTTTCATTGGTGACTATTTCATCATTTAAAATCACTTACTGTAATCCGAAAAGTTTGGCCTCAGCAGATTGGCTACTAGTCTACCAAGCTTCTGGATATCCAACTCTATATGAAACTTGTCAGAGGCAGATATGACTTATAATTACCGTCATTGTTTGGTTCTGTTCTTCTTATGTGTTTATAAAGAATTATTTTGGTGACATTTGAACTTTTTCTTACATTTATGAATATTCGTCACG
>NW_013791933.1:0-601 GCF_000517525.1 Limulus polyphemus
GGGGTATAAAAGACTGGAGCAAGCATTTTCAATGCTTAGATGGGCAAATTGTGGAAAACTCTGGAGATCGAGAAATAACTATAGTGTCAGCAGAGGTAAGTATTATTGGAAATACATTTTCAGTTTAAGAAAATGTTAACCTTTAGATTTCAACTGTGAAAATTTGCGTATTTCTTTGAAACAATACTGCAACAAGATATCTTAATTTGGGTGTGAAATATGTTGTACACCCATCCATAAAAGGTACCAAAGTGTTCCAATTATTGTCCTACATATTATACAACTGTAATAAGTTTGAGCAATGAGTACTGATGTACTTATGTTTGTCATAATTTATTAGTCTATACTACATTAGAGGCTTTTATCAAGTTTCTTATGTGTGGATGCAACTGAGTAATTGGTTTTTCCCTTACCTTTTATTTGTTTTGGTACTAAAAACATAATATATTTTTTATTTGAGTTGTGAAACTACTAACAAACTAACTTTGTAATTCTTTAAAAAATGTACTGTTTATTAAACTTGCAAAAGGTTACCTTGGTACATTTGTACAGTTGTTATAAGTATCTGTGTATACATATGTGTATGTAGGCAGATTTTGTT
>NW_013791934.1:0-603 GCF_000517525.1 Limulus polyphemus
AAGGTCACTACCACGCTTGACTCAATTGTCCATCTCTATCTCTGCCTGTCTGCAATTCAATTAATCATCTCGCTTTATTTGCCTGCTTATATACAAAAATAGAGGGCGCGTAGAAAAGACTAGAGTTGCCAGGAAGATATATGATCCTTCTAGAAACTCCAGCGTCGCGTGACTTCCACTGTCGTAACAATATCTATAAACTGCCTTCACCTGTATGCAATTGTAGCTTTTATGTTTATGTTTACAAATGATGTTAAATATGGAAATCCCTAGCTAATTGTATGACTAACACAAAAACAAACTTACTTGCATAATATCACACCTGATTAATCAAGTAACTGCACACACACGGTAACTAACATTGATCCAAATACTTTATTGAACACTGATTGATTCTTGCTAGCTGAGAACGAAACTGACTGAATTCTTCAATAATTCAAGTGTTTATAATCTACTTTCGATACTCCTTTAGTATACTTGATTCTCGACTTCAAATTTAGAACATTATATGCCTACTCCCATAAAATTGCTTGATCTTAATGTCATGCACCCTCTAACTAATATTCCAAATTAAAGCATTGAAAATATAGCCCCAAATATATT
>NW_013791935.1:0-391 GCF_000517525.1 Limulus polyphemus
GAAATGTTCACAAAGCTAGATCATGTGGTCTAAAAGAACAACTGATATCATAGCCTTAAGGAGAGTGGAAGTCCACTCTGACAGAAGCAGCAGACTCACAGTCACCACTCAACCTCAGAAGTTTGTTTGCTGTTTTGCTGCAAGTTTGTGGTGTTTCCAACTACAAAATCCCAATATAGAAGTTAGCTGCAATAATGCCATTTTTAACTTGGCTCTTATTGCCATTGAGGATAAAGTATTGTCTCTGGAAGGAAAAGAGGTTCCATCATTTGGCCTTCATGAAGTTCAATGCAATCAGGATGACAACCTTAATTGTGAGGTTCTGCGTGAGACCACTTACCATATTCAAGCTCTTAACCGAGAAGTTTCATTTAACGAGCCAAAATTGCCC
>NW_013791936.1:0-674 GCF_000517525.1 Limulus polyphemus
AACAAAATAAAACAAATATCTTTGTTTAGTTTCTCCGTATTTTCCCCAACTTCGATAGTATGTCGTGCGTGCTGCATTTCAGTTATAACATTTGGATTCCGTAGGTGTTTTAGAACATGTACGGGTGTTGTAGGTCTGGCCATCTGCTATACAACGAGGCAAAATACACAAGCTGCTGCAATATGTCAAAAACGTTGGCAATTAAAGCATTACATAATGGAAATATGTGGTTGCTGACAGTGTATATGTTATGCTGTACCTTTCTCTCTAAACTATGGTACCATGTGTTCCGTTGTATATGTTATCTGCAGGTGTGTTTGTTTACTTTGATATTATACGATTGTATTTTGAAAACTGGTTGTTTTGGTGGATCATTTTACTTCCATTTCCTCTTTGTAATGTTCTGATGAATGCCTAAGATGACGAATGTATTGTTTTATTGTTAAGCATCTGCTACATGCATGTTTATGTTGCTTGGGTTGAAAGCATTTTCTAGCCATGGTGATAAGAGTGAGGTTCAGTTTTTGGCATCATTTTCTTTAACTGGCAAGACATTTATTGGTACAACTTGTGTTTTTGTATTTCCGTTGCGAGATCTGGCTCTCCATATGTCTCTGGAATACCTTCAATGATGATGCAGTACTTTGATTGTATCTATTAGTTCTTCTGCAGTA
>NW_013791937.1:0-596 GCF_000517525.1 Limulus polyphemus
CACCAAGTATACCAAAACTATAATACTTGTTAAACTAGTGTTCACCAAATATACCAAAACTATATTACTTGTTAAACTAGTGTTCACCAAGTATACCAAAACTATAATACTTGTTAAACTAGTGTTCACCAAGTATACCAAAACTATATTACTTGTTAAACTAGTGTTCACCAAGTATACCGAAACTATATTACTTGTTAAACTAGTGTTCACCAAATATACCAAAACTATATTACTTGTTAAACTAGAGTGTTCACCAAGTATACCAAAACTATATTACTTGTTAAACTAGTGTTCACCAAATATACCAAAACTATATTACTTGTTAAACTAGAGTGTTCACCAAGTATACCAAAACTATAATACTTGTTAAACTAGTGTTCACCAAGTATACCAAAACTATATTACTTGTTAAACTAGTGTTCACCAAATATACCAAAACTTTATTACATGTTAAACTAGTGTTCACCAAATATACCGAAACTATACTACTTGTTAAACTAGTGTTCACCAAGTATACCAAAACTATATTACTTGTTAAACTAGAGTGTTCGCCAAATATACCAAAACTATATTACTTGTTAAACTAGAGTGTT
>NW_013791938.1:0-603 GCF_000517525.1 Limulus polyphemus
GCTTTTAAACAGAAAATAACTTCTAATAATGCTACTGACATAACATTCACGAAGTAGTACTATTTTCATCACTCACACTACCTGAGATCTATTAATTTATTTTTATCTTTTAACACTTTGAACAGTTTTCTTCAAGATGTTATATTTGATGTTTCTTTCTCTTCCCTGCTACTAAACTATTCACTTATGGTGTAATAGTTTTATATTTGCTTTCTTCTTGTCACAACCCTCACTACTTAAATACAAGTCAAATATTCTAGATGAAGACAGCAAGAAGACTCAGTTGGCCAAAAAACAAACAAGAAAGTTAAAAGTTTCTTCTCTTCTGTATCTTTCATTGGAGATTCAGTACAACTTCTGTACACCATTACTTTACTACTACTAAATTTAAAGATTATAACACTTTGTACAGCTGTATCAGTCATCTGCAATAACACAGAATATATTTTTACAACAATTTATAGAATATATTAAAACACACAAAATTAAAAATAAAAAGCATCTGTGCTTCTTTTGTGAAAATATGTACAATGATAGTTAAATTCGAGATTATTTCCCATGATTTGTTGCTGACATGGATTTCTTTCTTTGGAGTTTGAATTT
>NW_013791939.1:0-771 GCF_000517525.1 Limulus polyphemus
ATACCTGAATATAACTATAGTTACCTAATTTATAAACATCATACTCATCTTTAGCCTTACTTGGTACAACTACTCCATGAACACCTAGGTGTAACTCTAGTTACCGAATTTATAACCACCATACTCATCTTTAGCCTTACTTGATATTACTATTCCATGAACACCTAGGTGTAACTTTAGTTACCGAATGTGTAACCCCCATACTCATATTTAGCGTTATTTGATACAAAAACTCCATGAACACCTTGGTGTAACTATAAATACCGAATTTATAACCACCATACTCACCTTTAGTGTTATTTGGTACACCAACTTCACGAACACCTAGGTGTAACTCTAGTTACCGAATTTGTAACCAACATACTCATGTTTAGCATTATTTGGTACAACAACTCCACGAACACATAGGTGTAACTCTAGTTACCGAATTTATAACCACCATACTCATCTTTAGCCTTACTTGGCACAACTACTCCATGAACACCTGAATGTAACTATAGTTACCTAATTAATAACCATCATACTCATCTTTAGCCTTACTTGGTACAACTACTCCATGAACACCTAGGTGTAACTCTAGTTACCGAATTTATAACCACCATACATGTTGGTTACAAATTCGATTATTAGAGTTACACCTAGGTGTTCGTGGAGTTGTTGTACCAAAAAACGCTACAGATGAGTATGGTGGTTACAAATTCAATAACTAGAGTTACACTTAGGTGTTCATGGAGTTGTTGTACCAAGTAAGGCTAAAGATGACATCTTTAG
>NW_013791940.1:0-924 GCF_000517525.1 Limulus polyphemus
ATTTGTAATGTAGTAAAGATTACTGTGTATATTTGTAAAGTATTAAAGATTACTGTGTATATTTATTTGTAAAGTAGTAAAGATTACTGTGTATATTTATTTGTAAAGTAGTAAAGATTACTGTGTATATTTATTTGGAAAGTAGTAAAGATTACTGTATATATTTGTAATGTAGTAAAGATTACTGTGTGTATTTGTAAAGTAGTTAAGATTACTGTGTATATTTGTAAAGTAGTAAAGATTACTGTGTATATTTGTAAATTAGTGAAGATTACTGTGTATATTTGTAAAGTAGTAAAGATTACTGTGTATATTTGTAAAGTAGTAAAGATTACTGTGTATATTTGTAAAGTATTAAAGATTACTGTGTATATTTATTTGTAAAGTAGTAAAGATTACTGTGTATATTTGTAAAGTAGTAAAGATTACTGTGTATATTTGTAAAGTAGTAAAGATTACTGTGTATATTTGTAAAGTAGTAATGATTACTGTGTATATTTGTAATGTAGTAAAGATTACTGTGTATATTTGTAAAGTAGTAAAGATTACTGTGTATATTTATTTGTAAAGTAGTAAAGATTACTGTGTATATTTGTAAAGTATTAAAGATTACTGTGTATATTTGTAAAGTAGTAATGATTACTGTGTATATTTGTAAAGTAGTAATGATTACTGTGTATATTTGTAATGTAGTAAAGATTACTGTGTATATTTGTAAAGTAGTAAAGATTACTGTGTATATTTGTAAAGTATTAAAGATTACTGTGTATATTTGTAAAGTAGTAAAGATTACTGTGTATATTTGTAAAGTAGTAATGATTACTGTGTATATTTGTAAAGTAGTAAAGATTACTGTGTATATTTGTAAAGTAGTAAAGATTACTTTGTATATTTGTAAAGTAGTAAAGATTACTGTGTATATTT
>NW_013791941.1:0-603 GCF_000517525.1 Limulus polyphemus
TTCCCGACCAAACACCAACCTTGCTGGATTGTATCCAGTATCTTTATGCTCTGATTTAATATCTATACCTGGTTCCATTTTACCATCATGAACTCCTTCAATTACTTTGACTTCAGCTTGATGACACCTAATTAGTTCAACCTCTCTTTTAACAGTTACCGGAACTTGGCCTTTGTTGTTCCCAAACGTCATTTTATCAAAGTTAATTACAAACTTCCTCGGTAGTAAGTAGTCCAATCCTAATATGCATTCGTCTTCAATGTTAGCCAAGTATACTTTGTGTCTGTCCTTTATGCCTATGAGCTCAATAGTTACCCACAATGGTCCCCACAACCTTGCAGAATGTCCTGTCACACCACAAAGCTTCTGTATGGCTTCTGGTACTCCTTCGTAATCTAACACCTTGATGCTCACAAGGGTTTGCTGAGATGCAGAATCTATGACAAAGTTGCACCTTTGGCCATCCAGCTTTCCTGTCACATAGACACTATGTGTGTTTGGCACTTTACACCTAGCTGTTGGGACTTTCGCAATGGGGGTTGGTGAGTGTCCCTCAACACCAAACACTACTGATCTCCTTGAGGCTGACTTGTTGGTAATATT
>NW_013791942.1:0-631 GCF_000517525.1 Limulus polyphemus
TTATGCTTGGGTCCCCTTTTAGCACTACATGTACTGCATGTCTTGCACCATTCTTCCACATCTCGCCTCATACCTATCCAGTAAAATCGTTGTCATAAGTGACTCAATGTCTTCCTAATTGCTTACAAGGGTTTGCTGAGACGCAGAGTCTATGACAAAGTTGCACCTTTGGCCATCCAGCTTTCCTGTCACATAGACACTGTGTGTGCTTGGCATTCTACACCTAGCTGTTGGGACTTTCATGATGGGGGCTGGTGGGCGTCGCTCAACACCAACCACTACTGGTCTCCTTGAGGCCGACTTGTTGGTAATATTCCTCCTACACTGGCTCCTCAAATGTCCGTGCTTTCCACAGTTCCAACAACTTTTCTGGATACCAGCCTTTCCTGCTGTGGCATCCTCCCCTGTGTTGAAGTATCCAACACTGAGCTCTCTTGTGCCCAGGTTTATTACAGTGCCAGCAAAGTCCCTCAAACCTCTCTGAAAGCAGACCTTTTCTGGCCTTGAATCCAGATGACTGTACCAACCTCGGTACCTCTGTGCTGGACTTAACGTAGGATTCAAATTCGAGAGCTCTAGCCATTGCATCCTGCATGGTAGAGTGTGCTTGCTTCACTTGTATCTTAAGTTG
>NW_013791943.1:0-1112 GCF_000517525.1 Limulus polyphemus
TTTAGGAATGGCATTTATCATTACAGAATATTCTTTCCAACCAAGATAAATTGTATATTCAATATGAAGTCTAACTTAATTACTGGAGAATGAATTTTGTATGTCATTGTTATCTATTCTTTCACTCTACGTAACGATACAAAACACAAAATGTACATTCATGACATTTTCACTATCATAATTTGATGGTCCCGAAAAAGACCTTTAATTATAAATCAAGTGATTATACAGAATAATTATCTTTGGATGAGGAATATCTGTCGTATTTTTCATCTTCTAGACAGATCCTAATTTGAAAAATACGATGTCGATTCCTCAGAATATGAACAGCCCAATGTAATAACAATTAGGAAATATCGTCGTGTTTAATCATATGATTGGTCAGATTACAAATTCCTCTAAACAAATCCTGTTAAACACTCACCAAACTGATTGAATCTAAGATGCTCAATAATCGCCTCTTCATTTGGAAAGTTTCCATGATATATAAACAAACTTGAATTCAATGACTAAAACGACAAACGTAAATTAGTCTTATTTATATCATAATATAAAAGTAAGGAAATCTTATGCATTCAGTGTGATTGGACAGATTGACTGTTTGGATGTCATGAACAATACAAATTAGTATAGAGAGTGATGAGTAGTTATGGTTTGCTTTGTTTTGAATTTCGAGAAAAGCTACAAGAGAGTTTTCTGGGATAGCCATCCTTACTTTAGCAGTAATTGACTAGAGGGAAAGCAGCTACTCAACACCACCTTCTCTTGGGCTACTCTTTTACCAATGAACAGTGGGATTAGCCACAACATTATAACGCCCCCAGGGCTTAAAGGATGAGTATGTTTGGTGAGGGAAATTCGAATCCGCGAACCTCATATTGCGAGTTCAGCGACTTATTCACCAGGCCAGGTGGTTAAGGCACTCGGTTCGCAATATGACGGTCGCGAATTCAAATCCCCGTCCCACCAAACATGATTGCCCTTTTAGTAGGGACGTTATAATGTGATGGTGAATCCCAATATTCGTTTATTAAATAGTAGCACAAGAGTTAGCAGTGGGTGGTGATGACTAGCGTCTTCCCTCTAGTCTTTCACTGCTAAATTAGGGACGG
>NW_013791944.1:0-600 GCF_000517525.1 Limulus polyphemus
TGGTACTGTTTAATAGTATAGAAAGTAGTTTATGTATACCCATTAACAAATATTCATCATCTTTGTGGTACTGTTTAATAGTAAAGAAAGTAGCTTATGTATACCCATTAACAAATAATCATGATCTTTGTGGTACTGTTTAATAGTAAAGAAAGTAGTTTATGTATACCCATTAACAAATAATCATGATCTTTGCGGTACTGTTTAATAGTAAAGAAAATAGCTTTATGTATACCCATTAATAAATATTCATGATCTTTGTGGTACTGTTTAATAGTAAAGAAAGTAGCTTTATGTATACCCATTAACAAATAATCATCATCTTTGTGGTACTGTTTAATAGTAAAGAAAGTAGCTTTATGTATACCCATTAACAAATAATCATGATCTTTGTGGTACTGTTTAATAGTAAAGAAAGTAGCTTTATGTATACCCATTAATAGATATTCATGATCTTTGTGGTACTGTTTAATAGTATAGAAAGTAGTTTATGTATACCCATTAACAAATAATCATGATCTTTGTGGTACTGTTTAATAGTAAAGAAAGTAGTTTATGTATACCCATTAACAAATAATCATGATCTTTCTGGTACTGTTT
>NW_013791945.1:0-646 GCF_000517525.1 Limulus polyphemus
CCGATAATAGGACATTTCCTGATGGAGCAGATGAACCCCACATGAAGCAGAAGCCAATGAGACAGAGACCTGTACAGAAGAAGATACGGCCTGTAAAATTAGGAGACTTTGTTGAATTTTAATTTTGTGTTTAACTAGAAGCTTTATTCATACTCATCTTCGAGGTTAGCTAGCACAGAATATATAGAAGAATAGAACTAGAATGAGTACAATAGTTATATGCAGTTACTTTCTCGGTTTCTCTATAACAGGATAAGTGTCATTCACCTTTGTAACGTAAGTTTTGTAGGCCTAATTTAACTGCATATGTCTGAAAGTTATGAAATTAAAACTTTTCACATTTTTAGAACAAAAATTTTGCTACTAATAAAACGATGATGAATGACCCGAATGGTTGTCTGATTCTAACACTATACAACTGAGTTTCAGTATTTTGTGTTCTTCGAGTAGAATGCATTGCTTAAACCTTCAACTTATGATGTTAGGCCTAAAGTAGGCTTAACTCGTCCGGCCTATTTGCGTGTTTCTGGTTGTGACCTGTAGCTTAGGAAGCCAAATACTGAAATAATGATAACGGTAGATTGTTACTGTTAGAGCTAGCGTATAAAACAGAAGTATTATATAATACTTATTAATTTAAAATTCA
>NW_013791946.1:0-602 GCF_000517525.1 Limulus polyphemus
GTTTAAAATTATTTTCATATAATATTAGAATACTTCGTCCAGTAGAGGGAGTTCTTCTTTAAAGTGCAACAAGATGATTAGGGTAGGTCCTATCTTGACCAACGGCAACAACACACGCCTAACACTTAATTAAACACAAACCTTAGCTTTGTATTTACATAAGACTTACTACACGCAGCGAATCCACTTCTTGGAATGTACAACTCGCAAAATGAATACACGCACATATACTGAAATCGCTTATACAATGTTCAGAAAAATATCGACTATAGTTACCCCAGTAAACAATGGTTTCCGATATTTTAACGTAAACCCTTTGGGTCATTGCTTCCTGTTGCGTGAACTACATTTGTAGTTTAATTTCGTTGAAATACAAATGTGATACAATATACGTGTTGAATAAACGCCGAATACCTATTAATAGCTCCCATTTTACGTTACCGATATATAAATATAAAGTTATCCGTTCTTTCTGTAATACAACAATTAAGATATAGGGCAGTGCTCCATGCCCAACCTCGACACCTCAAAAATTTGATGCTCCCTTAATATAGAAACAAATTTGGCGTTGAAAAGGTATAATAATAAAATGTAAAATTTAG
>NW_013791947.1:0-601 GCF_000517525.1 Limulus polyphemus
CGCGCACGTAGCACGCACAAGCGTCTTCGCGAAACTGCTAGACACTCATCACGTATTACCAGCGTCACGTGACCTCCGCTGTCGTAACAACAGGAAATCCTTCAGACTTTTCATAATGATGGATACTGGGTAGTGTTACAAACTATTTTCAGTGTGCACAAGCAGTTGATTTGGACACATTTGTGTAAATACATCGGGGCAAGTTAGCACAGTCAATTTTTGGTGTTTTTCTTGAACAATGGATATCATGCTTTGGCACACGCTTATGAATCTACAAGAATCAAGGAATTGATGAAACTAGAATCATCGACAAATTTTGAAAGACAAGAAAAATGAAAGAATTATTTTGCATTAACATAACTAAACATTCAATAAAAAGAGATTCCCGATGAAAGGTGAGTAAACTATGGATACCACTGGTTGAGTTTACAGGAAATCTCTCCACCAGTCAGAAACGGGGATAAACCAACCAATCATAACACGCCCTCCACAATCCACCAGAATACTATAAAGACCGATTACACCATACATACACTGACCTTAATCTTCGAACATCCTTGGTGATTAATAGTTGTTTTTTCTCTAATCTATTAACTGTTAC
>NW_013791948.1:0-897 GCF_000517525.1 Limulus polyphemus
TAATATATTTGGGTTATTATAACTTGGATAACACTTTTAATACAGATGGAAGCCAACTCAATAGCTGACTGAAAAAAAAATATTGATATTGTGATAGATAAGTCACTCAAGCCATCAAAACAATGCCATGTTGTAAAACAACAGCAACAAATCTTAGGGTGTAGTTATAGACATATTGGTTACAAGTAAAAAAAGACAGTTATTAATGTATACAAATCACTAGTTACTAGTTAGACCTCATCTGGAATACTGTGCACAGTTTGATCTTCTTATTTAAAAAATGAAACTGACTTATTAGAAAGGGTTTAGAGGCGGACTATTAGGATGATTCTGGGGATGGAAGGGTTATTTTATGAGGGTAATCTTTTGGGGGTGGAGAGAAGGGTTAGAGGTGATCTTATTGTAGTTCACAACTTTATCCAAGGGATCCATAGAATAAATTACTATGATTACTTTGTGCTAGTCTGAAGCTAATAGAACTAGAGAACACAAATTTAAGATTTAGGAAAAACAGACTAGGCTCCAGTTAAGGATTATGTTTCTAAAAGGATGACTGGCTTATGGAATGAGTTATCATTGCCAGAGGCGTATATTCCATAAACATTTCAGTAATATATATACTAAAATGCATAAACAAATAAGGGTGGAATAAATGCAAAGCAACGTAATCGTTTCTATTATGATAATTGATTTTTACTGTGTTCCTATAAGGTTTTATCTAAAAATAAACAATACCGAGGAGGTCGGGTGCTGTCAGTTATACTCGATTGTTTCCGTCAGGGTATACAACTGCCAGATTTGCGTCTAGTCGTTATAACGGTTCAACAATACCGAGGAGGTCGGGTGCTGTCAGTTATACTCGATTGTTTCCGTCAGGGTATACAACTGCCAGATTTG
>NW_013791949.1:0-598 GCF_000517525.1 Limulus polyphemus
TAAAATGTAATTCGTACTTTGGCCTACAGATAAATGTATAAAGCTGCCAATGTAGGGAATAAAATTTTATAACTTTGTGATTGTGGTTTTAATTCCTGTTTCATTAGTTATTATAGCAGGATCCCTACTACATTTTAAATTTCATAATTTTTAATACTCTTGTTTGTTTACTTTTATGTTATACTTGTATAAAGTATATACTTTACCTTTATAGACTGTCACGATATTTAGCCCCATCTGTTGGGTTAAAATATATTTAAGTACGTGCACGATATGTTAACCATATATATAAAATCTCTATATATTTATCGGAATATCAACGGATCAGTCAAGTAGATACCTTGTAACGATAGTCGAGCCGTCTGGGGGCTAGCCCTGCTGGTGTGATAGGTAGGTAGGTTGTAGACAAAAAAGTTACTGTATCAGAAATTTTTAAATTGTTATACCGGAAATGTTAGCGACCTGTTTAGCATATTATTAGTACATATGCGCATAATATATCGTAATCGGTACTTTGAATAGTCGGTGGTTTTTCTGCGCGTGAATTGTTTGGAAGCCTTGTCGATCCCGACTATTAACTATTATCATACTTAGTAAT
>NW_013791950.1:0-603 GCF_000517525.1 Limulus polyphemus
TTTCGTTATCTTTCAATATATGTAAAAAAGATTCTTGGAAGTGCAGTTATCTCACAATAGATTGAGAAAAATTAAGAAAAATACATGAAAGTTCAGTTATTTCTGAATAGTTGGAGAAACAATTAAGAAAAAATACATAGAAGTTCAGCTATATCTCAATAGGTTGAGAAAAAATTAAGAAAGAACTACTTTGAAGTTCAGTTATCTCTCAATAGGTGGATAAAAAATTAAGAAAGAACTACTTGGAAGTTTAGTTATCTCTCAATATGTGGAAACTGTACTGAACTATTATTAAGAACCTTTACTTAAAACACAATAGACGTAAGTACTGTCACTAATTTATATTTGCACAACAAACACGTCCTGATGCTCGTCCAATAACTATCAATTTAAATCCCTTTGTGTTCATTCCAGAATGAAAGATACATAATTTATGTTTATTTCTTAATTTTTATGGTGGTTGCTAGATCGTTCAAATTTTCGGACCCAAACAGAAATTAATTACTGAAGACAATATATAAAATGTAAAGTTTTCTCTTTTTAAGCGTTTGCTAACTATTTGGACATTATAAAAATTCGAATATGAAAGTTCGAAATTTTCTG
>NW_013791951.1:0-1492 GCF_000517525.1 Limulus polyphemus
TAACATATGGACCCTGATGATGACAAAACCTTGTTGAAACGTTGTAGATTTGCTGTTATGTTAAACTTATATTCAAGTTTTTCTTCATTATCCATTCAAGCCTTCTCCAGCCATTATTAGTCTCAAAGTGGGTTCCTCGTTATCGAATATAAACAAGTTGATAATTTTATGGTTAATGGTATTCTCCACTAATCTTACTTTGTTATCAACAAAACACATTTGCTAGCGAAATTCATTATCCAAAACACTTGTGTTTATATATGACAAGAAGGATAAAGAAATATAAAAAATTATAAAAAGGGGCAAATTTAAATTACTTTTCAACATATTTTACTTCACAATCTTCGTTTTACTAGATTAATGAACTGAAACCCTCTGATAATTAACAACACAGAGGATGAATTCTCAAATAAATGACAGTCCCAACAGTGATAAAGACAATCTGGTGAGGAAGTTTTCCAACTAACTTGCTTCTCTTATTCATGGTATTCTCTGTGCTATCTTCTTGTATCAATGATTATTTGCAACAGTAGTACAAGCATAATAAGAACAAAGATCTGCTATTTTACAAAACAATATGTACAAACAGGAAAGGAAAGAGGCAAGTTAAACTACTATGACCACCAATTTCTATCCATTATATATGAGCTAGTAGGAATTCTGACCCCTAGATCACTATGTAAGTATCCTGTTCAAGTTACATTTCCCCATTCTTAGGCAGAATTTGGGCTTTAACAATCTAAAAGAACACAGCTCATTAATCATAAGGGTAACTGAGTTGAACCCCCTTTGTTATGATGCCACTGTGGTTGAGCCCCCTGTCATCATACCAGGTCAAATCAGTTATGTACAGTTGGCTACTTCAACTGAAGTGTTTCTTTAATCATAATATATGGTATAACCCATGAAGTGTGAAAATCAACCACTTTTACTTAACAAACAGATTTCACTAAGTCATTAAATCAAGAAGCATTACAGTACATGTGTATGGTTTATGTGGCAAGTTACACAGGTGTAAGTTTACCTTTTCCCACAGAGACACTGTTTAGTAGCTTTATATTAGTCCACCAGCGATGCAAAGTAGTCAAGCCAAACACACAGATGTTCACCCATATATTATAAATGGGAATTACAACTGTTAAAATTCGTTAAAAGCTACTGTTGTAAACTTTGTGGATTATTTTAATCTACCTGTACTTCCTGCAGATAATGGTTTTTATATCTTAAAATATACTAATTTATTTCATTTCATAACAACTGCTAGTGTGTAGGTGTAACACCTACAAGCAAGACAGCTCCCTGATAACTGACGAAACTGACCCATGTAATACCTACAAGCAAGACAGCTCCCAAATAAGTGAAGAAACTGACCTATGTAATACCTACAAGCAAGACAGCTCCTGGATAACTGAAGGAACTGATCCATGTAATACCTACAAGCAAGACAGCTCCTGGATAACTGAAGAAACTGATCCATGTAATAACTACAAGC
>NW_013791952.1:0-602 GCF_000517525.1 Limulus polyphemus
TTAATTTGAAAGTTGGTTTAATACTGTGCGACGTTTAATTTTGAAAGATTAGTTTGCTGTTGTTTTATCTTTCATGTGGACGATGACTTAATGTTAGTTTATCTTTCCGTTTGGAAAATTAAGATGGCGGCATACATCTACATGTTTAAGTGTTATTATAGATATGAAGGTGCGAACAGGAAAAGATAGTACAATATTCGAGAAATTAAACAGTATATGAAGTCCAATACCATTAGCCAAGACATAAAACTAAGAAATTTTCAAGTAAAGTATTTTCAGATTTTCTGAAAAGATCTAAGACCAAGAAAACCCACAGAGGATTCCAGCAAAAAACGAACAACTTTGTAAACATATGTTTCTGAAACATTCTTAAATCAAGTGACCAGATTTTGTAAAGAACAGACGAAATTATCTGGAGTACAAACGCCATTGTACCTACTCTAGCCGCCCAGCATGGCCAGGTGGTTAGGGCGCTCGATTCGCAATCTGTGAGTCGCGGGTTCGAATCCCCTTCACACCAAACATGCTCGCTCTTTCAGCCGTGGGGGCGTTATAATGGGACGGCCAATCCCACTATTCGTTGGTAAAAGAGTAGCCCAAGA
>NW_013791953.1:0-547 GCF_000517525.1 Limulus polyphemus
TTAAAAGAAGACACAAGATTTAACGATACTGTGTACTGTCAATAAGAAGACACAAGATTTAACGATACTGTGTAATGTAAATAAGAAGACACAAGATTTAACGATACTGTGTACTGTCAATAAGAAGACACAAGATTTAACAATACTGTGTACTGTCAATAAGAAGAAACAAGATTTAACGATACTGTGTACTATTAATAAGAAGACACAAGATTTAATGATACTGTGTACTGTCAATAAGAAGACACAAGATTTAACGATACTGTGTACTGTCAATAAGAAGACACAAGATTTAACAAAACTGTGTATTGTCAATAAGAGGACACACGATTTAAGTCAATAAGAAGACACAAGATTTAACGATACTGTGTACTGTCAATAAGAAGACACAAGATTTAACGATACTGTTTACTGTCAATAAGAAGACACAAGATTTAACGATACTGTGTACTGTCAATAAGAAGACACAAGATTTAACAATACTGTGTACTGTCAATAAGAAGACACAAGATTTAACGATACCTGTCTACTATTAATAAGAAGACAC
>NW_013791954.1:0-602 GCF_000517525.1 Limulus polyphemus
AACCAAAAATGACAACTTTGACAGCCAGGTAGGATCTGACAAAAGTGGATCAACTCTATCCTTTTAGGTGAGAAAATTATCTATTTCTTTTCGGAGCTTATAAAAACGAAACAGGACTTTACCGCAACTGAGCCACCTCACTGCTGTGTGATAAGGCAAATCACAGAATTCAGAATCAATTTCTTCAAGAAAAGCCTGGAACTGGTGGTGATTAAGTGCATGACCCCGAATGAAGTTCACCACAGAAACGACTGGTTTCAGTACGCAAGAACTATCTAAGTCTTTCCCACAGAGTTCTTGCTGATGTATAATGCAGTGTATAAACAGAGCGCCCGGGAGTTGAAGATCTTCCAACTTAGTTCGTATCTGCCCCACCAGACCCTTCCTCACTCCAGCCATGTTTATTTCCTCCATCAACTGTAACACATTGAAGCTGATTCCACTGAAGGTTATAGCCTTGAAATTTTTCTACACTTCCATGAAAATGTCTTCTCCACTTGTTGTTCCGTGCATGCTGCAAACGGATGCCAACTTTTCTGTGATCTGAAAGTCCAAATTAACACCACGAAAGAACACGAGAAGTTGTGACGTACTCGAGAGAT
>NW_013791955.1:0-622 GCF_000517525.1 Limulus polyphemus
ACAAGTGGTCTGGTTTATATAAAACTTTTTATTACCAGAAGATTTTTTATTGAAAAGATTATAAAACTCGTATATATAGAGATCCTATGAAGACCCATCTAACGATGTAATGGATGTGTCATTCCTAATGGCAATGATGACTGTTTTTCCATAACCAGCTGCAGTTTTGGCATCTAACTATTGGAATCTAGTGTCTTTGGACCATGACAACATGAAGAATTACCAGAGTCCTGCAACTATAGCCGCAGTTATAAAATTTCCTCTTTTTGAAGATCAATCTTTCTTCAAAAGTTCTTCTCTGGTTTCTTTGACTGCCATGTTGAGCTTGGTTCGTGTGTGTCTCGCATTTGCTCCAACCTCTCGAGCATTAAGTCCCACAGCTGCTTCCATCTCATGAATATGAGATCTAGCCTCTTTGAGTTTGTGCCTCAGTGAATTGATATCTTTAATCAGGTTGGAGTTTTCCTGTACACATAAAATGATCTGTTAGTTTACCTGTCTTACCTATTCATCACTTAGATTATTTATACAAACCATATTAAGGTTAAGAAATGATCTGTTAGTTTACCTGTCTTACCTATTCATCACTTAGGTTATTTATACAAACCATATTAAGGTTAAG
>NW_013791956.1:0-602 GCF_000517525.1 Limulus polyphemus
TCGCTAACTATTTCGGAATGAAAAAACACAAAAGTATTGTTACGACAGCGGAAGTTACGTGACGGGAGTTTCTAGAAGGATCGTGAATTTTCCTGTCAACTCTGTTCAAACTTGAAAACATCTGCTGATTCCATGAAGCTATGTTATGATAAGAGATCTACTGAAGTCAGCTTTGTACCAGGAGACAAGTTGTGGTTATATAATCCCAGGAAAACCAAAGGCAAGTCTCCTAAGTTGTTTTCTCCATGGGAAGGCCCATATGGCATAGTGGATCGTCTCTTAGACGTGACTTTCTGGATGAAATGTGGTCGTGGAGGTAAGCCGAAGGTGGTACATACCAACAGACTTTGGCATTATCACGGTCCAGGACATTTCAGTTGGAACGAAGTGAACAACAGAACAAATGACGCTGCTGAAGACGCTTGAAAATCCAGTGCCGAAGATAAACCTATCCGGTTTTGAGAAGGGAAACAGTGAAGCCGCTATTGAAGTTACTACCACTGATGTGACTGTTACCGATAGTGGAACATTTCCTGATGGAGCAGATGAACCCCACGTGAAGCATAAGCCAATGAGACAGAGACCAGTACAGAAAAGTACGT
>NW_013791957.1:0-602 GCF_000517525.1 Limulus polyphemus
GCACCTTGGGATCCGAGGTGAAAGTGTACCAAAAGTGCATACCCAGTCAGCATGTTCCCACCTTACCTGAACTCGCAGAATAGTTACCTGCACTGTTGGCAGCAAGAAATTTGGTAATAGTCAAGAAAATCCAGGACGAAAAGGAAGTATTGGGGAGAAGTCACCACCCTGGAATTCAATAATGTTCTAACATCACTAAAATTATTTCCAGAGATGTGGCAACATTAGAAGGTTACATAAGTTGGACACAAGTAGGCACCTTTTAGCTAACAACGCATCCTTATCCAGGATTGCAAATAATAGAGGAAGGTGAAAACTGAGGAATAAAAATACTACAAGTGAGCCAGTATACTCCAAAACTCTGCTATGATATAGTGGTAGTAATATAAATTTCAGAATTAATGTTCAACTGAAGTGAAGTTCGAAATTAATAAACTATAGTTAGTTGATTACTGTACAAAATAAACTGAAACACAACTGAACAGCACGAAAAACGTTAAACTCGAAATAAAGTGAAAGCACAAGCGAAAACTTCAAATTTTAACTACTGTGTTAAATCGAGAAATGAAGATGGGAAAATCCCCATTCTACTGTCTCCTCCA
>NW_013791958.1:0-603 GCF_000517525.1 Limulus polyphemus
TATCCAGTAAAATCTGTGTCGTAGGTGACTCAATGTTTTCTTAACTCCGAGATGTCCTCCTGTTAAACTATCATGGGATTGACACAGTACAACTCCCTGTGGCTTTCTCCATATAACCGTTTTCCAGGTCGTCACTTTCCCATCTCCAGAGAAGAATAGCATCTTCAAGCTTCAACTGGTCCCATTTTGCCCAATAGTTCTTTGTCACAGGGCTTAGACTAGACACCTTCTCCCAAGCAGGGCACAAAACACTTGCTTTTAGAAAATCAATTATTGGCTTCAAATCTTGGCCTTTCTCCTGCTCTGCTTTGATATCTATACCTGGTTCCACTTCACCATAATCAACTCCTTCAGTCACTTTGACTCAAGTTTGATGGCACCTGGTTTGTTCAACCTCTCTTTTGCAGCAATATCTGCAGTAATTTTTGCAGGGTCTTCGGCTCAGTCTATCGGCATTTCCATGAGATTTTCCTTCTCTATATTCAATATCACAATTATACTGGTATATTTTTTCCGATCCAACGTGCCAGTTGTCCCTCTGGGTTCTTTAATGATCTTTACCAGCGTAATGCAGCATGGTCTGTCCTGATAGTAAACCTGGCG
>NW_013791959.1:0-602 GCF_000517525.1 Limulus polyphemus
ATAGCCTGTAGTAAACGTTAGTGTAAGAAATAAATTAATTCGTTATCGTTACGTGGACTATATTTTGGATCTGTCATTATCTTTACCAAATATTCCAGAATAACTTTCTTAACTGTATAACAATTTACAAAGGTATTTTGGTTGAAGTTTGCTCCCATCAAACTTACATATTTATTAAACATTTGTACAGTGTAAGGAATTTGTCGTAATGTATAAAATGATAAACGTTTTTTAGTGTAAGAAACCATCATAATGAAATTGATCTAAACTATAAATTTCGCTATTTATCAAGTACTTAGATATGCATAATTGATAACCTGAAAATAAGTAACTTGAGTTGATTAAAATGTTATCTTTAGCCTATGAAACACTTACCTTTTCGGTTTCTTACTAATCCTTGGTTTAGAATTTATATCGTAACTTTCATTGAAACTAAAACGATTCTTGCAGTATGGAAGTTTAATATACCCCTATTGGTTTAACTTGTTATTTGGCAGAGTTGGAGAAATTTGAGCAGATGTGCAATCACGTGGTCTGTGCGGACAGGTGGGATACCTAAAATGCAGGTAAGCAGATGGTTAGTGTATTCTTGGTTTTATACC
>NW_013791960.1:0-600 GCF_000517525.1 Limulus polyphemus
ATGTTTGATTCGTTGTTGTTAGTTTGTGTTGTCCATCACTTAAGGTTTTAATCAGTCCTGTCAGGGCTGTTCTGATGTTATTACGGTAGTAATGCTACATGTGATCTATATTGAACTATGTTTGATTCACTGTTGTTAGTTTGTGTTGTCCATCACTCAAGGTTTTAACCAGTCCTGTCAGGGCTGTTCTGATGTTATTACGGTAGTAATGCTACATGGGATCTATACTGAACTATGTTTGATTCACTGTTGTTAGTTTGTGCTGTCCATCACTTTAGGTTTTAACCAGTCTTGGCAGGGCTGTTCTGATGTTATTACGGTAGTAATGCTACATGTGATCTATATTGAACTATGTTTGATTCACTGTTGTTAGTTTGTGTTGTCCATCACTTAAGGTTTTAACCAGTCCTGGCAGGGCTGTTCTGATGTTATTACGGTAGTAATGCTACATGGGATCTATATTGAAGTATGTTTGATTCACTGTTGTTAGTTTGTGTTGTCCATCACTCAAGGTTTTAACCAGTCCTGGCAGGGCTGTTCTGATGTTATTACGGTAGTAATGCTACATGGGATCTATATTGAACTATGTTTGATTCACTG
>NW_013791961.1:0-288 GCF_000517525.1 Limulus polyphemus
CTAGGGTATAGATAGAAATATTACATTCAACAGTGTGGTAGTTCCAGGGTACAGAGAGAAATATTACATACAATAGTGTGGTAGTTCTAGGGTATAGAGAGAAATATTACATACAATAGTGTGGTAGTTCTAGGGTATAGATAGAAATATTACATACAATAGTGTGGTAGTTCTAGGGTATAGATAGAAATATTACATACAATAGTGTGGTAGTTCTAGGGTATAGATAGAAATATTACATACAATAGTGTGTTAGTTCCAGGGTATAGATAAATAGTGTGGTAGTTC
>NW_013791962.1:0-1086 GCF_000517525.1 Limulus polyphemus
CAGTTCAGATTAAGTTAATGTAGATATATATGATAGACAATATTAAAATCTTTCAATGCTTCTTTTATGTAAAAACAACAACGTGATAATATCGAAAGTAAGGTTACTTGGAACTGAGAAAATAAAGAAGCGACAACATGGCAAACTCAAAGAGGCTGTCTGCATCTATAAAATCCCGTTATGGAAATTTTTTATGAGATATTATATTATAATATATTTAAGATGAAATGCGTCTGATGCATTACACCTGACTCACTTTTCCTTTTCAGAAAAATATAATTGTTGGTTTCTAATGCCAGCCGTATCCACCTCCGTATCCGCCGTAGCCACCACGTCCGCCACCGTAACCACCATATCCACCTCCGTATCCACCACGTCCGCCGCCATAACCTCCGTATCCACCACGTCCGCCGCCATAACCTCCGTAGCCACCATGCCCGCCACCGTAACCACCATATCCACCTCCGTATCCGCCGTAGCCACCACCATAACCACCATATCCACCTCCATATCCGCCGTAGCCACCTAGGCCACCTCCGTGGCCTCCATAACCACCACCGTATCCTCCATAACCAAGATAACCAGCCATGACATTGGCAATAGCCACCAGAAGCAGCATACCGGCGAACTACGAAAAATATAGTTGTATTATTGGTAATTATCTAGAATAGCCCTAAAAGTAACCACATTTTCAATATAATTTTATCTTGAATGTTATAAGTACATGAAAGATGTTTTTGAAAACTTCAATAAACTGAATTATCAATTAAAAGTTCAGAAACATGACTTTCATTAGACTTTCTTTTTCATATCAATCAGTTTTCTTGTATGAAAGAATCATTTGATATTATTTGTACATTACAGAGTAAAGAGGCATATACAAGTATGACCAATGTTTGAAGACAGTGATAAAAGACTTACCATAGCCTTCATGTTTGTGCTAGAGATGGAACTTAGGGAACGTTTTTACCAAAATGTTTTCAGCAGTAGTGTGATGTTTAAACTACTGATAGACTCGTCTTTATATACTCGACAGAAAAGGTGTGGTTTATTCGTCTAAACACTGTTATTCCACGCATCAGCAAA
>NW_013791963.1:0-602 GCF_000517525.1 Limulus polyphemus
CTTTAACTAACCTGTAACAGTGTTAACTATAATAGACAGAAGATAATTGTGTCTAACACAACTACTCCAACTTTAACTAACCTGTAACAGTGTTAATTATAATAGAAAGAAGATAATTATGTCTAACACAACTACTCCAACTTTAACTAACCTATAACAGTGTTAACTATAATAGAAAGAAGATAATTATGTCTAACACAACTACTCCAACTTTAACTAACCTGTAACAGTGTTAACTATAATAGAAAGAAGATAATTATGTCTAACACAACTACTCCAACTTTAACTAAACTGTAACAGTGTTAACTATAATAGACAGAAGATAATTATGTCTAACACAACTACTCCAACTTTAACTAACCTGTAACAGTGTTAACTATAATAGACAGAAGATAATTATGTCTAACACAACTACTCTAACTTTAACTAAACTGTAACAGTGTTAACTATAATAGACAGAAGATAATTATGTCTAACACAACTACTCCAACTTTAACTAACCTATAACAGTGTTAACTATAATAGAAAGAAGATAATTATGTCTAACACAACTACTCCAACTTTAACTAAACTATAACAGTGTTAACTATAATAGAAAGAAG
>NW_013791964.1:0-602 GCF_000517525.1 Limulus polyphemus
GTGGTTTCTTTAACTTACTTACATTATGAAGGTGATTTCTTTAACATACTTTATTGTGAAGGTGGTTTCTTTAACTTACTTACATTGTGAAGGTGGTTTCTTTAACATACTTACATTGTGAAGGTGGTTTCTTTAACATACTTACATTGTGAAGGTGGTTTCTTTAACATACTTACATTGTGAAGTTGGTTTCTTTAACATACTTACATTGTGAAGGTGGTTTCTTTAACTTACTTACATTATGAAGGTGATTTCTATAACATACTTACATTGTGAAGGTGGTTTCTTTAACATACTTACATTGTGAAGGTGGTTTCCTTAACTTACTTACATTATGAAGGTGGTTTCTTTAACATACTTACATTGTGAAGGTGGTTTCTTTAACATACTTACATTGTGAAGGTGGTTTCTTTAACATACTTACATTGTGAAGTTGGTTTCTTTAACATACTTACATTGTGAAGGTGGTTTCTTTAACTTACTTACATTATGAAGGTCGTTTCTTTAACATACTTACATTGTGAAGGTGGTTTCTTTAACATACTTACATTGTGAAGGTGGTGTCTTTAACATACTTACATTGTGAAGGTGGTTTCTTTAGC
>NW_013791965.1:0-600 GCF_000517525.1 Limulus polyphemus
AAAGATATTTCCTCCTTTCCCTTGTGTTTACTACATGTTATAATATCCCTTATTATATTTCTATATTTTCTTCTGTTTCAGTCTGTGATTGTATTTTCTGTTTTTTGTTTATGCAGCCTTCTATCTTTCTTCTCTGTTTATGTATTTTCTTTCCTTCTTTATTTCTCTTACGCTCTCTCTTTCTCCCTCTTTTTACTATGTGTTTTGTGAATGATCCTCCTTTTTCCATATTTATACATGTATCCTACACGACAACACATGATCCCCATTTTTCCATATTTTTACATGTATCCTGTACGACAACACATGATCCCCATTTTTCCATATTTATACATGTATCCTATACAACAACACATGATCCACATTTTTCCATATTTATACATGTATCCTATACGACAACACATGATCCCACATTTTTCCATATTTATACATGTATCCTATACGACAACACATGATCCCCATTTTTCCATATTTATACATGTATCCTATACGACAACACATGATCCCCATTTTTCGATATTTATACATGTATTCCTGTATGACAACAAATGATCCTCCTTTTTCTATATTTATACATGTATTCCCGTATGACAATACATG
>NW_013791966.1:0-601 GCF_000517525.1 Limulus polyphemus
CCATTTATTTCTTTGTAAAGTTGCGACTCTCGTTTATTTATACTATGATACTTCATAATGTACGTTTTCTTCATTGTCGTGTTGGTGTGACATGCCACTCCTTTACAGTTGCACAATTCATTTGTTTATACTTGGCAGCATCTTGTGGAATAAAAACAAAGCTTAATAACTATTACCGGCTTAAGTACTTAAGGTGGATTACTATTAGAATTGTGTTTTTCTTATAGCAAAGCCACATCGGGCTATCTGCTGTGTACACCGAGGGAAATTGAACCCCTGATTTTAGCATTGTAAATCCGAAGACTTACCGCTGTCCCACGGGTGGACGGTTTACTATTACTTTCATCACGTTAGTAACGGTCTCTACACGTAAATTGTATTCATTATTGTGAAAGAACG
This sequence comes from Limulus polyphemus, assembly GCF_000517525.1. NCBI lineage: Eukaryota > Metazoa > Arthropoda > Merostomata > Xiphosura > Limulidae > Limulus > Limulus polyphemus. Next base: position 400 of record NW_013791966.1, read on the forward strand.
CCAAGATAAACAACAAAGCATGACCTATACTTTCCAGGCAAGGGTTTTCTTTAATCAACACGAAATAATTCTCTCTCAAATATCTGCACATCACACAAAAAGCCAGTGGCGTAGCAAGGGTTCTCAGCACCCGGGAGCAAAGACACTTTTGGCGCCCCCACTTCTGAAATGTTTTGATTATTTGTTTTGTGACTCATTACCC
>NW_013791967.1:0-602 GCF_000517525.1 Limulus polyphemus
CACGTTTGCAGTCTTATTTATTGCCGTTGGTGGCTCACCTTTCTTCTACTCCAACAGGTAATTCTGGAGGATCAACCATTCGTGTTTCACAGTCCCTACCTTCAACACCTCGTCCTGTTGGTTCACAGAATCAGTTCCATCAGTATTCTCGGGGTTCTTCAGACAGGTCTGGATGGTGCCGGCAGTGTCGATCAGTACCCATTGAGAAGGTCGATCCTGTTTATCCAGGATTCTATTCTTGTCTATTTCTGGTGCCTCAGAAAACTGGAGATTGGCATCCTATCATCAGTTTGTCTCATCTCAATCTCTTCCTACAACCCCCTCATTTTACCATGTAATCTTTTCTTCAACTTCACACCAGGTCTTTGGATGACCAAGTTCGATGTTACAGATGCCTACTTTCACATCCCCATAGCAGGACCAGGTGTTGCAGTTCCATGCTCTCCCATTTGGACTTGATTCAGCACCATATGTTTTCTGCCGATTAGTATGGGCCTTTGAGCAGCATCTCCATTTTCTGGGTCTGTGCACACACACACACTCATATCACTATTTGGAAGATTGACTTCTTTTGTGGCCACCCGTCACATTGCTGAACTACA
>NW_013791968.1:0-600 GCF_000517525.1 Limulus polyphemus
CGAGCAAGTTTTGGTGTGACGAGGATTCGAACCCGCGACCCTCAGATTGTGAGTCGAGCGCCTTATCCACCTGGCCATGCCGGGCCCAGTTAGGAAGGAGGAAGGTAACTTAGAAACATCAGTTTATAGAAAACCTTTTGCTGTTGTTATGCCGCCACACAAAGAATCATGTCATATAAAAACCCAAAATATCAGGATTTTATACATATGTTTATAGAGCTTTAAAAATATGTTCAAGAGGGGAATATTTAAATAACGAATTGTTATTAATTAAGTAAGTATATAGCTAATGATAAACGATTTGATCCAAATATAGTAGACAAATCATTTGAGAAGTTTAACAAAAATGCAAATTCAGTTAAAAATACCACATTAAAATATGCTTATGTAAAAAAGAAAAAGAAACTCTAAGTTTTACCTTACGTTCCAGGTTTAACAAGTCAATTATATATAGTATTCAAAAGTATCAGAATTTTTACCATATCTTCAAACCAATAAATAAGATAAAATATATGATAGGAATACTAAAGACAGAATAGAATTAACAGATAAGACGGGTATATACAAGATAGAATGAGAATGCGGTAGTATTTATATTGG
>NW_013791969.1:0-599 GCF_000517525.1 Limulus polyphemus
CGCAACAGTGCAATACGATAATATTTCTTTGTTTCAAGCCGGGACAGACAAAACAAAAAAAAAAACAACTTCCCTTACTTTCATTTCATCACAGTTTACCGTCATGGATGTGGCGACATCTATAGACACGTATCTAACTAATGTTAGAAATGTGGTGTGCATCAAACATTACGTTTGGTTATTACTCATTGAACATAAATAGTCTAATATTCACATTGCTAATAATCGCATTTGCTATATATTAACCAAATTAGTTGATATTCAAATTATTATTGTGAGAAGCTGCTTGTTATTTACGTCAAGATGTTATTAAACGTTTTTAGTGCAACACGTATAACTGATATTTACAGTACTTTCTGAGTTCAAGAGGTAAGTATGGTTGTCTCTCAGTAATGTAGAGTTTGTTTGTTTCTTTTTTGAATTTCGCGCAAAGCAACACGAGGGCTATCTGCTCTAGCCTAGTAATGTAGAGAAGTGCCCGGCATGGCCAGGTGGATAAGGCGCTCGACTCACAATCTGAGGGTCGCGGGTTCGAATCCGCATCCCACCAAACATGCTCGCCCTTTCAGCCGTGGGGGCGTTATAATGTGACCGTCAAT
>NW_013791970.1:0-603 GCF_000517525.1 Limulus polyphemus
ATAGGCCTAAGTAAAATGTTTTTAATTGTGTACCAATTTTAACGTTGAACATTATTTATGATTTTATTTTGTATTATTCTAGAATTCTTGTATTTAAAGAAATACTGTTGCAATATAAATATTAAATTGACCGCATATGTTTTGTTGATTGCTGATAGTATACAAATACTACTCTGTTATTAGGCTCTGAAAATGTTGGACAGAGATTGGCAACAGACAAAAAAAAAAAAAGCTTAATAAGTTTCAGACAGAGGCGCTTTTTCAGGTGTAAGCAAATAAACCGACGCAGGCAAAGTTCGACTGTGTCATTTGTACACAACATTAAAAACAGAAAACCTGTTATCATGATATATATTAAAATAATTAAAACAAACAAATAGCATCGCAACCTACTGAATAGCGAAGAAATATATATATATTTATTCATATCTTCATTTAGAACGACGAAGTGAGTTTTTTTTTTAATAATAACATGGCCAGGTGGTTAGGGCGCTCTACTCGCAATCTGAGGGTCGTGGGTTCGAATCCCTGTCACGCCAAACATGCTCGCCCTTTCAGCCTTGAGGGCGTTATAATGTGACGGTCAATCCCACTATTCGTTGG
>NW_013791971.1:0-604 GCF_000517525.1 Limulus polyphemus
ATGGTATTGATGTAGTAATTTATGTATTTTTTAGTTATTCAAATATATATATATGAAACCTAAAAAAAATTGTTCATATACTCCATGTGCAATTTTTTTGAAAGCTTAGAAACCTACATCAAGCAGCAACTGAGTACAAAGGTCATAACTAGAAGAGATAATTGTTTGCTTTACTTCTTTGCTAAGCCTTTTAAAATTCCACAAGTGAAGGATATGAAATGAAATAATTTTTTTTAGGTTTCATATATATACAGTTGGATAACCAAAAAATCATAAATTACCTTAGAATTCCACTATAATTTATCAAGCTTAGTACTTAAGCTGTATGCAAGTCTAAAAAAATATTAAATTTTTAGCATTAGCCTGCTACCTCCTTGAAATCTTGGTTCGAAAGAAAAAGATGGCATACTAGGATTTTAAAATGGCTAAAAAAGTCACTAGGGGGACATTCTTGGTTTTCTGTTGGTTATTCTTGTCATATATGGAAGTAAGTGTATATAAGGAGTTTTTCAAATTGGAAAGACGTGGGTGAGGTGCCACTGTTTGATTCATTACATGAGCAATATCTAACAAAATAGAAAAGCTAAGAGGTTCTTATTTTATA
>NW_013791972.1:0-725 GCF_000517525.1 Limulus polyphemus
ATTTCATAACTGGAGAGAGGAGAGCCTGTACTTTTGCCTATGCTAAAAGCTTCCCCAGTATGTATTCATAATCATAAAATTGTGTTTGTTTGTTTGTTGAATTTCGCGCAAAGCTACTCGAGGGCCATCTACGCTAGCCGCTCCTAAGACTAGAGGGAAGTCACCTAATTAACACCTCTCACCGCCAACTCTTGGACTACTCTTTTACCAACGAATACTGGGATTGACCGTCTCATTATATCGCCTCCACGGCTGAAAGGGCAAGCATGTTCGATGAAGGGTTTCCAAAGTGCGTCTTGCGTGAGTTCCCTAATCACCATACATAATCATAAAATAATGTATAATGCAAAACTCACCAATATCAGTATGATTTAACGTTGTTGCTTTGTCTGTGGTTTTAGCTATTTCACAGTGAATATACGAGGGTAATGAGCTACGCTGGACAAGTAAATTTTACATTTCTTTACCCTATATCTTCCCATAATTGCTGTTAAAAAGTACACAATAACTTGTCCTCTACATAAAAGAAAGGTGAATATTATTTACCAGATACATATAACAAAATGTATCCAGCCATATCATAATATGTATATATATATATATATGTGTGTGTATACTTTGGTGACAGATTTTCTTGTAGGCAGATTTTGTTAAACAAGACCGATGTCTGTAGGTTTACTTTTCTTCTTAGAATTCTTCTCTAGAAGTCGATAAGCCGTCTTAAC
>NW_013791973.1:0-602 GCF_000517525.1 Limulus polyphemus
CAAAGCCTGTTGGCATGCACCACTTTTGGCTTACCTCGCCGGCCACATTTTATCCGGAAAGTCACGTCTGAGAGGCGATCCACTATGTCATATGGGCCTTCCCATGGAGAAGACAACTTAGGAGACTTCTCTTTGGTCTTTCTGTGATTATACAACCACACCTGGTCTCCTGGTTCAAAGCTGACTTCAGTAGATCTCTTATCATAAGTTAACTTCATCGAATCAGCAGACGTTTTCAAGTTTGAACGCACTTGATGGTGGATATCATCCATCTATTCCAATAACACTTCCACAAACTCTGACATATACACAGGCAACTGTTCATAAGGTGGGCATCCCTTATGCTTGGGTCCCCTACATGTACTGCATGTCCGGCACCATTCTTCCACATCTCGCCTCATACCTATCCAATAAAATCTTTGTCGTATGTGACTCAATGTCTTTTTGATTCCGAGATGTCCTCCAGTTAAATTATCATGGGATCGACGCAGCACAACTTCCCGTAACTTTCTCGGTATAACCGTTTGCCAAGTCGTCACTTTCCCATCTGTAGTTTCCCATCTCCGTACAAGAATACCATTTTCGAGCTTCAACTGGTCCCA
>NW_013791974.1:0-918 GCF_000517525.1 Limulus polyphemus
GGACCAACGTCATAACCATTTTGTGCTTGTTATCGTTTTTATGCTTTAGCTTTTAAATTGGTAAGCATATCTTCACAAAATGTTTGCATATTATCAGTAAACATTACAAGGCTTTTATATGCAAGATATCAGATATTTTTATTAAGTTTTAAGATATTTTTAAGTAATGTTTTTCTCATGCCTTTTTTCTTTTCAAGTGTTGACTATCCAACATGGAAAATAACTTTGATGTTAAGATTAAAAATACTTTTATACATCAAAAATTTTTTAATTTCACATGCTAAAAACTATACTTCCCTAGATAATTCTCAAACGTTTTTCTTAGTAACAACTTTATATTTTGTTATTTTCACTATTGTATCTCTGTACAGGTTTGGTCAATTTGACCTACCTCGTAACTACCATAAAAAAATTAGGAAATAAATATAAATTATAACACAAACATAAGTGTTTTGTCTAAAAGCTTAAATCTCGTAACATTTATTTATTTATTTATTTATATACATTTATTTTTATTATATTTACCTTTCAGCCGTGTTTGGCTAACATTACATTACAGAAGTTTCAATGATGTGGCGCATGTGCATTCATGTTACCATATCCACGAATATATAAAAAGTGACCTGTCTTGACTGTGTTGTTTTAGTGGACTAGTATTGTGTAAAATATAGTCATATTTCAGTTATAATACATTATTACTATTTACAAATAAGTTGTTAAACTTATTACAACATAAAACAGTAAATAAAGAAGTATAGCAAACAATAGTCTCTTCTAGTTATAACCTTTGTAGTTGTTTGCTGCTTGCCTTAGGTTGCTAAGCCTTATCAAATTTCGGACGTGAAGGATATGAAACAAAATAACTTTTTTGAGGTTTTATATATATATAAATTTTGAATTAACCAAAAATCATGAAAT
>NW_013791975.1:0-601 GCF_000517525.1 Limulus polyphemus
ACTGTGAGGCCAAGTCCTAGTAAAGGTGAATACCTGTACTTAACTTTATAGTAGATACACAGTGAGGCCAAGTCCTAGTAAAGGTGAATACCTGTACTTAACTTTATAGTAGATACACAGTGAGGCCAAGTCCTAGTAAAGGTGAATACCTGTACTTAACTTTATAATACATACACAGTGAGGCCAAGTCCTGTTAAAGGTAAATACCTGCACTTAACTTTATAGTAGATACACAGTGAGGCCAAGTCCTAGTAAAGGTGAATACCTGTACTTAACTTTATAATACATACACAGTGAGGCCAGGTCCTGTTAAAGGTAAATACCTGTACTTAACTTTATAGTAGATACACAGTGAGGCCAAGTCCTGGTAAAGGTAACTACCTGTACTTAACCTTATAATGCATACACTGTGAGGCCAGGTCCTGTTAAAGGTAAATACCTGTACTTAACTTTATAGTAGATATACAGTGAGGCCAAGTCCTGGTAAAGGTGAATACCTGTACTTAACTTTATAATACATACACAGTGAGGCCAGGTCCTGTTAAAGGTAAATACCTGTACATAACTTTACAGTAGATACACAGTGAGGCCAGGTCCTGTT
>NW_013791976.1:0-598 GCF_000517525.1 Limulus polyphemus
TTCTAAGTTTAAATCATTTCTGAATTAAACTATTTTACTGTTATATCACTGAAGTTATAAAATAATAAATAGTAAAAAGAAACCTTTCTAACAAATAAACATGTATATTAAGCATTCAACATAAAACAATTAAACACCACAGTTGGCCTAACAACAATATCAGTTGGTAGTTTTGTTGCTAAGAGACTATGTAAACTGTTAAGTATTACCAAAAAATGTGTTTGACAACAAGAAAAAACTGCTTATTATATATATTAATCCTTTTACAGACTGGAAGAGGTGTGTGATATCTCTTGGTTTCTTTTCTTATTGGAAAAACTGAACCAAATTACACGAAATTTAGATCAAACTTACTAAACAGTATGCAGTTTCAGCTATAAAAAACTTGTTTAATTAAATTTAGTGTTTCTATAAATTTGTGTGTTGTGATATTTCCAAAATATTGTTTTGAGACATTGTTCTGTAAAAACATTAAACTACTCTCTTTTAACTCGAAGTTGTATATATATATATATTTATATCGTTCATCAGATAGTTTCATTTCATATATAACAAGTCGGTTTTCACTTGATTTAACTCTTCATAATTTCGCTCCCCC
>NW_013791977.1:0-1276 GCF_000517525.1 Limulus polyphemus
AGTAGTCCTGATGTGTCAAAGTGAAGATATTGTTCATCATATGTTGTAGTCCTGATGTGTCAAAGTGAAGATATCGTTCACCATATGTAGTAGTCCTGATGTGTCAAAGTGAAGATATCGTTCACCATATGTAGTAGTCCTGATGTGTTAAAGTGAAGATATCGTTCATCACACGTAGTAGTCCTGATATGTTAAAGTGAAGATATTATTCACCATATGTAATAGTCCTGATGTGTCAAAGTGAAGATATCGTTCACCATATGTAGTAGTCCTGATGTGTCAAAGTGAAGATATCGTTCACCATATGTAGTAGTCCTGATGTGTCAAAGTGAATATATCGTTCACCATGTGTTGTAGTCCTGATGTGTTAAAGTGAAGATATCGTTCACCATATGTAGTAGTCCTGATGTGTCAAAGTGAAGATATCGTTCACCATGTGTTGTAGTCCTGATGTGTTAAAGTGAAGATATCGTTCATCATATGTAGTAGTCCTGATGTGTCAAAGTAACAATCTTTGCTTTCTCTAGGAACTATTTTTGTTTCCTTTCTCTGAGAACCAGCAATGTTTGCTCTCTCTGAGAACCATTTTTGTTTCCTTTCTCTGAGAACCAGCAATGTTTGCTCTCTCTGAGAACCATTTTTGTTTCCTTTCTCTGAGAACCAGCAATGTTTGCTCTCTCTGAGAACCATTTTTGTTTATTTTCTTTGAAAATCATTTCTTATCGTTTTTTAAGCCTTCATCATTGATTGTAATGAGAACTGTTGCAAGTCAGTAAAGAATTGATAAAACAACGTTTCTATTTTGTATTTTACAGTTTTTTTTTCTTATCAAGATGTGATATTAGCGTCTTAAGAAATCGTTCTATGTATTGGAAATGTAATTTTTCAAACCTTTTTTTTTTGGAACCGCCATTTTAATGAGTACTGTGTACGGTTTGAAATTAAAAACGAACAAATTTTAATGGCTACCTTTGAAGTTTCTTGTCAAACACGATTGATTGGCGGAACAGAAACGTAACTCTAGAGGGTGGTAACTAGATTTTTATATCTACGTGTGAAGAATTGATGTATTGAATCCCAGATCACTTTAGGGATTGTATTGCCTAAGGGACTTCGTTTCTTCTAGTCTTTACCGTAACAACGTTATGGGATGTTGTTGTTGTTCTCTCACAAAGTTTATCGTTTCAATAATCTTTCTCCAATGCAGTTGTTTTGAAATTTATATCTAGAATTCAGTTATTTTAAACCGTCTAGAATTTATTTTATTGGCCAATTT
>NW_013791978.1:0-598 GCF_000517525.1 Limulus polyphemus
TGGCTCAATAACTTATGTGCCGGACTGCGGATCTCAAGGTTCGTGGTTCGTGTCCCGTTACAGTCACAAAACGAAAATACAAAAATTGCGCTACGAACTTAGGGAACAACGTGCATTATACAAGTGCCAGTAATTTATCGATAGGTGGTGTTGACTAGCTGCCTTCATTTCAGTTTATCACTTCAATAGTGGAGACCGCTATGCGCAGACGACCCTCGTGTTGCTTTGCGCGAAATCCATCAAAATAAAACATTCCATTTTCATTACAGTATCAGCCGAAGACTACGAACGGATTTCGTTTCGATTATTTTGTTTAGTTAGAAATTTAGTTTATTAATTTACACCATTTCTTATGGCATTGTTTTATTGCATCAGCTGAGTACAAGAGGCAAAAACTAGAAGGGTTTGTGATTATGTGTACGGAAGATAGGAATATATATATATATTAATTATGCACGATTAGTGATACACAGAGAATGCGATCGATCAAAGGTGATTATTCGCATTGTTTTAATCTGCTTGCTAACTACGCCTGACATGGCCAGGTGGGTAGGACGCTCGACCCGCAATCTGCGGATCGCGGGTTTGCGCCCCCATT
>NW_013791979.1:0-601 GCF_000517525.1 Limulus polyphemus
TTTCACTGGTCAATCCCCATGTTTCACATTGATTCTTGCCCACTTTAAGTGATTCTTGACAGGACTTTTCACGTGATTCTATCAATTTCTCTTTCAAAGAATCAAGATCAGCAGCTACTTCGCTAAAATTCATTTTTGGGTCCTGAAGACGTTTCTGCACTCGATTGATAGATGATAAAAGATTTCTCCAAAAATGCAAAAGTACAAGAAAATCAACTGTAAGCATGCGTTGCAGAATATTATGAGCACCATATTTTGTTTTAGCCGTGTTGCCATTCTCACTTAATTGCTCTAACAGTCCCAGCAATTCATCTAGTGTTTCATGTACAACTTTTACTGCCTTTTCTCTTGCACTCCACCGTGTTTCTGATTCACGCTTGACAGAGATGTTAAGCTCCTGCTGCAGTTCGCCCCATTGAGTTGTTGAATATGCAAGGAAATTATAAGTGGCTTCAATTAAAGGTAATAATTGTTGTTTCCTTACTTGCAGCATGACGACATGCTAAGTTCCAACTATGGTTGTCACAGTTTATAAACACTGCTTTTAGTATTTTGTCTCAGAATTCTTTGTTGTAACGCCTGACAGATGACCTGACATGAC
>NW_013791980.1:0-601 GCF_000517525.1 Limulus polyphemus
CCGAAACTTTGCTCTCTGATTCCAATGATTATTTTGTAAAATAAATAAACACTTTCTTTTCTTGAACCAATTAATAAGTATTTTGACTGAAATCTACTCTACTTTGGTTTGGTTTGTTTTTAATTTCGCGCAAAGCTACACGCGCTAATTTAGCAGTGAAAGACTAGAGGGAAGGCAGCTAGTAATCACCACCCACCGCCAACTCTTGGGCTACTTTTTTACCAACGAATAGTGAGATTGACCGTCACGTTATAACGCCCCCACGGCTGAAAGGGCGAACATGTTTGATTGGTGGGAAAGGGATTCCTTATGTTTTCTGTCGAGGAAATTGTCACATTTATTGCCCATTAATAGGTACAATGCCTGACCCCTTTAACATTTTATTATTATTATTATAAATTTTATCTATTTTTATGTTATTATTATTATTGATTTTATCTATTTTTATGTTATTATTATTATTAATTTCATCTATTTTTATGTTATTATTATTATTAATTTTATCTATTTTTATGTTATTATTATTATTAATTTTATCTATTTTTATGTTATTATTATTATTAATTTATCTATTTTTATGTTATTATTATTATTGATTTTA
>NW_013791981.1:0-602 GCF_000517525.1 Limulus polyphemus
CAACCCATAAGGCCTTCAGAATTATACTTCTTAACCCATAAGGCAATCTAAATAAATAAATTGACGGCAATTATTTGATTGGCGTTTATAAAAAAGCTACTTTAAAGTGTAGAGGAAGTTATATAGTTCAGCTAGGAACACCAGGTTAATCTAACTTCACAAAAAATGTAGCGAGTTAATATGTTGTTTGGCGCATGAATAACTTCTCACTTACTCTCTATATAAGTATGTATGTACGTGAACTGATTATGGAAGAAATCTATATCACATTGATTTCACGAACCAAGTAAATAAAAAACAACTTTATAATCGATTGTTTCAAAAAGTATACAACAAAAAGTATGATTTATTTTCTTGCGCCCAATTGGAAAATAGTCCAATGAATTTCAGTGAAAATATAAAAATAAAAAAGTTAGAAAAAACGTGATTGATGGGTACTGTTCAAAAAAGTACATACACTCACATATTATAATCAAAGCAAGCTGCTAACACATATCAGAAATAAAAATTCATGCACTCTTTAATTTACAAAATTTAATATACCGCTTTACTACTTATATGCAAAGTCATAAAACAGAAAGCTATAGTGATTGAAGTGACTT
>NW_013791982.1:0-812 GCF_000517525.1 Limulus polyphemus
CATCCTCCCCACAGCCAGCAACACCCAAAACTTTAATGTCATAAGCCAATTTAAATAAAATATTGACCCTTCCCTCATCTATGTCATTGATGTAAATGAAAAAGAGTAAAGGTCCTGCCAAAGTGCTACTGATCCCTGAGTTACCCCACTCGTAACATTAATCCAATTTGGTTGAACTCTATTTTATAACACCCCTTTGATTTCTTTTGATTTTGTTTTAATCAGTAGGAGAACATTTGTACTCACAGTAATAAACAAAACATATTTTATTTAAAATATTGCCATCAATGAAAACTTACCTGTTTCGCTTAAGCCTGCAAACCTCTGAAAATCTTTGATAGAATTTTCCAAAGAGTTGAAATCCGTCAGTGAAGAAGACTTGTCGCTTGTCTCGTCTACATACCCAAATTTCTTGAGGTACATCTATCCAATAAATAGGTAAAACAATATTTATATTTAAACTCAGTTTTAAAAGGGATGAATGTGAACAATACAGCATACATATTCGATATGTATTTTTAAATGAAATACTTTAAAGACATTTCTATCAAGTTTGATGAGCTAAAACTAGCTCCATTATAGTTTGAAGACTTTAAAATACAGTTCTAATTGTTTGTGTATGCTTGCTTTCAGAAGTAGAATTTTTAGTTATGTTGTTCATTTAATAGAGCCCCCCAGTGGCACAGCGGTATGTCTGCGGACTTGCAACGCTAAAAACCGGATTTCGATACCCGTGGCGGGCAGAGCACAGATAGCCCATTGTGTAGCTTTGTGCTTAATTACAAACAAATATTTAATAGTTTTGTGTTTTT
>NW_013791983.1:0-764 GCF_000517525.1 Limulus polyphemus
CATATTTTCACTTTACTTCAATAAATAACTAATATACATAAATAATGGAATTAATTTCCTAACATTTTTGATACAATTTGATATTGGCCTAAAACAAACAAACATGTTTTTGGTGTATTAATTCCTAATCAAGTCATATTTTGTGTCAAAATCCCATAAAATATATTGTACGTGTAGCGTATTTATTGTAAGTTTTAACTTTGACAGATAGTTTTTTAAGAAAAAAAAATAGTTGCTGGTTTTTGCTGACGTCCAAAACTGTTTTATAGACAGTAAAATAGGAAGCATCCAAGAATTAGTTTTATCAATGGCTTTTTATTGTTCAGTCTTATGTTGCTCTGTCATATGCCCATAATCCCTTTGTATTATAGCAATAGTATTGAAAACATTTTTGGTTTGTAAGGTTAGAATATGCAGCTTGACTTAATGATTTAACACTGATAACAAAATATGTTATACGTAGGTTGAAATATACACCTGGAGAGAATCCTGAAACTCGGTACAAGAAATGTCAATACATGTCAGAGTAATTCGTTTTATTCTAGTGATAATTAATTATTGTTTAAAGTACACACTCAATATGCACAAACACAACAATGAAAGCTTAGGCCAATTGAAGAGTTACCCAAAACATTCAAACAATGGAAAAACATTATAGGAAAGAGGGCATAATAAACTTCGAAGCTGTGATCCGTTTTAATAACATTCCTGAAGATACATTTAACTAACCCTACTTTTCTATACTTGAAATGTTAATAGACAAA
>NW_013791984.1:0-911 GCF_000517525.1 Limulus polyphemus
TTATACATTACAACATAGCACTACACGTATTTCTCAGTAACAGTCGGGTAGCTGATTTACTCGTGCAATATGATTATCAAACATTTTACACAGAATGGTTTGTTTTAATAACAGTATCTCGTACATAAATGTGCACTTAGCAAATACACACATCTATTATCTCTACACACTATAGTTATTAACCCTTAGCGATATAATAAACAGAGCTCACACATTAAGAGTTTAACTATTATAAAGTCGCGTTCTTTATCTATAATACTGATAATCCGAAGTATATAATTACTTTTATTGATAGTTGAAAGTAGCTAGTCGTGTATATTGAAGCAGCCTGGGGTTTTAATGTAGCAAAAAATGGGTAAATTGAAACTACACATTTCTTTAGTGTAGCAGGAGTTTCGTGAACCAAGAAGTTTGACTTAGTACTATGTGCACGTTGTTTTGGCACTATGTTAAATGTCATCTAAACCCATAGTTCGCATAAGGTGAGAATCATATAGACCTATGGTGTTAACTCCTGTATAAAGTCACGTATCAACAGCAGTATTGATGTATAACCATGAATGTATTGTCATTGTCTATAAATCTGTTTGTAGCTCATGGTTTGTAGTTGTTACAATGATTTGGTTTTATGTATTTTTATCTATATTGATGTGACCTGGTCTCGTGGATATTGCTGGTATCTTGTGGAACATCAGTATGTGTTTTTATCCATATTGATGTGACCTGGTCTTGTGAATATTGTGGGTATCTTGTGGAACATCAGTATGTGTTTTTATCTATATTGATGTGATCTGGTTTCATGAATATTGTGGGTATCTTGTGGAACATCAGTATGTGTTTTTATCTATATTGATGTGACCTTGGTCTCGTGAATATTGTGGGTATCTTGTGGAACATCAGTATGTGTTTTT
>NW_013791985.1:0-602 GCF_000517525.1 Limulus polyphemus
CATTTTACCATCTGTTTACATTAGTGTAACTTACCTTGATGTAGTTAGAGTTTTACCACCTGTTTACATTAGTGTGACTTACCTTGATGGAGTTACAGTTTTACCACCTGTTTACATTAGTGTAAGTTACCTTGATGGAGTTACACATTTTACCAACTGTTTGCATTAGTATAACTTACCATGATGGAGTTACATATTTTATTATCTGTTTGAATTAGTGTAACTTACCTTGATGGAGTTACAGTTTGACCACCTGTTTACATTAGTGTAACTTACCTTGATGGAGTTACAGTTTACCACCTGCTTACATTAGTGTAACTTACCTTGATGGAGTTACAGTTTTACCACCTGTTAACATTGGTATAACTTACCTTGATGGAGTTACGGTTTACCACCTGTTTGCAGTAGTGTAACTTACCTTGATGGCGTTACAGTTTTACCACCTGTTTACATTGGTATAACTTACCTTGATAGAGTTACGGTTTACCACCTGTTTGCAGTAGTGTAACTTACCTTGATGGAGTTACAGTTTTACCACCTGTTTACATTAGTGTAACTTACCTTGATAGAGTTACAGTTTTACCACCTGTTTACATTAGTGT
>NW_013791986.1:0-597 GCF_000517525.1 Limulus polyphemus
CCAAAGCTACAATTGTAGCTTCCTGATTTGGTAATGCATATCCCTCAGGCCACTTGGTGAAATAATCCATCACCTCACAATAGTACTTGTTCCAGCACGAGTCTGGGGCAAAGGACCAACAATGTCAATGGCTACTCTTTCCATTGGTGCACCAATTTGTTATAGCTTCATTGGAGCACGTCCCTTATGCCTGGGTCACATTTTAGCACAACATGTACTGCAGATCCTGCACCATTGTTCCACATCTTGCCTCATACCTATCGAGTAAAATCTCTGCCGTAGGTGACTCAATATCTTCTTAACTCCAGTATGTCCTCCTGTTAAACTATCATGGGATTGACGCACCACAACTTCCCGTAACTTTATCAGTATAACTGTTTGCCAGGTCGTCACTTTCCCATCTCCAGACAAGAATACCATCTTCAAGCTTCAACTGGTCCCATTGTGTCCAATAGTTTTTTGTCACAGGGCTTAAGCTAGACACCTTCTCCCAAGCAGGGCGCAAACACTTGCTTGTAGAAAATCAATTATTGGCATCAAATCTTGGTCTTTCTCCTGTTCTGCTTTGATATCTATACTTGGTTCCATCTCACCATC
>NW_013791987.1:0-1113 GCF_000517525.1 Limulus polyphemus
GTAGGTGTTTATGGAGTAGTTCTACCAAGTAAGGCTAAAGATAAGTATGGTGGTTACATATTCGGTAAATAGAGTTACATCTAGGAGTTCGTGGAGTTGTTGTACCAAATAACGGTAAAGATCAGTATGGTGGTTATAAATTCGGTAACTAGAGTTACACCTAGGTGTTCGTGGAGTTGTTGTGACAAATAACGCTAAAGATGAGTATGGTGGTTATAAATTCGATAATTATAGTGATACCTAGGTATTTATGGAGTAGTTCTACCAAGTAAGGCTAAAGATGAGTATGGTGGTTATAAATTCGGTAACTAGAGTTACACCTAGGTTTTCGTGGAGTTGTTGTACCAAATAACGCTAAAGAGGAGTATGGAGGTTATAAATTCGGTAACTAGAATTACACCTTGGTGTTCGTGGAGTAGTTGTACCAAGTATGGCTAAAGATGAGTAGGATGGTTATAAATTCGGTAACTATAGTTACATCTATGTGTTTATGGAGTAGTTGTACCAAAAAAGTCTAAAGATGAGTATAGTGGTTACAAATTCGGAACTATAGTTACACCTAGGTGTTCGTGGAGTTGTTGTACCAAATAACGCTAAAGAGGAACCACCATACTATAAATTCGGAAACTAGAGTTACACCTAGGTGTTCAAGGAGTAGTTGTACCATTTATGGCTAAAGTCATATGTGATGGTTATAAATTCGGTAACTAGAGTTACACTTAGGTGTTTATGGACTAGTTGAACAAAGTAAGGCTAAATATCAGTATAATGGTTATAAATTCGGAAACTATAGTTACACCTAGGTGTTTATGGAGTAGTTGTACCAAGTAAGGCTAAAGATGAGTATGTGGTTACAAATTCGGTAACTATAGTTACACCTAGGTATTTATGGAGTAGTTGTACCAAGTAAGGCACCATACTCAACTTTAGCCATACTAAGTACAACTACTCCATGAACACCTAAGTGTAACTCCAGTTAACGAATGTGTAACCCCATACTCATCTTTAGCTTTAATTTGTACAACAACTCCACGAACACATAGGAGTAACTCTAGTTACAGAATTTATAACCACCATACTCATCTTTAGGGTAACTATAGTTACACCTAGGTG
>NW_013791988.1:0-1103 GCF_000517525.1 Limulus polyphemus
ATTAAAAAACAGATAAACATTAATTTTTGTGTGTCACATGGTATGTTGAATGCAGCACTGGTTCAGATTAGATCTTTGTGAAGTCAAAATACTAAGTCTATAGTTTTTTACGAATTAAAAACTCAAATTACCAATATTGACAAGCTAGAATGTAAAATAAGAAGGTCTTATCTTTTCTATTTGTTACGATATTGCTCTTGTAATAAATCAAACACAGTGGCACCCCACCCACCTCTTTCCATTTTTGGAAATGCTCCCTTATATACACCTACTTCTATATACGACAGGAAAAACCAATTGAAAGCTCAGAATGTCCCCCTATTGGCTTTCTTGGCCATTTTAAATTCTTAGGCTGCCATTTCTTTCTTTTGAATCAAGATTTCAAGGAGGTAGGTTGTGTCTTTAGTCTGCTCAAAATTTCATAATTTTTTAGACTAAAATACATCTTAGTTATTAAGCTTGTTACTACATCAATACCATAGAATTCCACTATAATTTACTTATGATTTTCTAGTTATTCAACTGTATATATATATATATAAAACCTAAAAAATTATTTTGTTTCATATCTTCCATGTGCAAAATTTTTAAAGGCTTAGCAACCTATGTCAAGCAGCAACTGAGTATAAATGTCGTAACTAGAAGAGATAGTTGTTTGCTTTACTTCTTTATTTACAGTTCTATGTTTTAAAAAAAAATAAGTGTAAGAACTTATTTCAAAATAGCAATAATCTATATACATAAATTATGTACAATAATTGAAATGTGACTATATTTTACAAAATACAAGTTACTAAAACACAGCCAAAACAAGTTACTTTGTACAGACCAAAGGTCAATTTTAAGTTCTTGGATACAGTAACATGAGTGCATGTGTGTCACATCATTGTAACTTCTGCATTGTTAGCCAGGCATGGCTGAAAGGTCAATATAATAAAAATAATAAATATACATAAATGTATAATGTTATGAGATTTAAGCTATTTAGCATAAATATTTATGTTTTCATGTTATAATGTGTGTTCATTATAGAATGAAAGAGGCATAATTTATATTTATTTCCTAATTTTGTATGGTAGTTACGAGATCAGTCAAATCTAACG
>NW_013791989.1:0-603 GCF_000517525.1 Limulus polyphemus
GAAAAGGAAAGAATACTTCCCATTAAAATGGTCCATTTATTGTTTTTTCTTTACATTTATGCATTCATTCTTAACAAAAGAAAAATACTTCCTACTAAATGGTCCTTTTATTGTCTCATTTTGTTTACATTTATGCATTCATTCTTAAAACAAAATACTTCCTACTAAAATTGTCTATCTATTTATTCTCTTTGTTTAAATTTATGCATTCATTCTTAAAAAGGAAACAATACTTCCTACTAAAATGGTCCATTTATTGTTACTGATTGTTTACATTTATGCATTTATCCTTTAAAAGGAAAGATACTTCCTACTAAAACAATCCATTTATTTTCTCTGTTTGTTTACTTTTATGCATTCATTCTTTAAAAGGAAAAACACTTCCTACTAAAATGGTCCATTTACTGTCTCTGTATGTTTACATTTATGCATTAATTCTTAAGAAGGAAACAAAAATTCCTACTATAATGGTCCATTTGTTGTCTCTGTTTGTTTACTTTTATGCATTCTTTCTTTAAAAGGAAACATCCCTATTACTAAAATGGTCCATTTATTTCTCTGTTTGTTTTTTACATTTATGCATTCATTCTTAAAAAGGAAAAA
>NW_013791990.1:0-602 GCF_000517525.1 Limulus polyphemus
ACCTCCTAGATTTCTCCCACACAACCTTTTAACTCATTATCACAATTTTGTTTCATTGCACTGAAACTTCACATTTAATTACTCAGTTATCGATTTTCCTCGAACTTTCTTCTGCTTCAACGTTTGCAACTATTAATGGTTAACATACTGAATCACTCCAAGAAATTACAGTCCTGTGACTTCGTATCATCCCATTTAATGTGTAAAATTACAGTCCTGTGACTTCGTATCATCCCATTGAATGTGTAAAATTACAATCCTGTGACTTGATTAACATACTGAATCACTCCAAGAAATTAGTCCTGTGACTTCGTATCATCCCATTTAATGTGTAAAATTAGTCCTGTGACTTCCTATCATCCCATTTAATGTGTGTAAAATTACAGTCCTGTGACTTCGTATCATCCCATTTAATGTGTAAAATTAGTCCTGTGACTTCATATCATCCCATTTAATGTGTGTAAAATTACAGTCCTGTGACTTCATATCATCCCATTTAATGTGTAAAATTAGTCCTGTGACTTCATATCATACCATTTAATGTGTAAAATTAGTCCTGTGACTTCATATCATCTCATTTAATGTGTAAAATTACAGTCCTG
>NW_013791991.1:0-602 GCF_000517525.1 Limulus polyphemus
AAAATCCCCAATATGTCTAAGCTGAGACAGAGGTACAAAATTAATCATTCTGGTCTATTATACTGGCAGGAAATAACAAAATGTACATCTGGTGGTGAAAATTTCAGTCCAATAAACTATCACAACAGAACAAAATTATTAAGACAAATTTAAAAGTAATATGACAGCCAATGCTAAGCTTAACATTAAGGTTACATCTGTAAAGGCTAAAAAAAAAGTAACCACAAACCAAAATAAGCAATAAATTTAATTGTTTTTTCTCTCTATATATATAATAGTTATAGTCATGTCAGAAGGAAAAGTTCTGAAAAAAGTTTAACCCACAACTATACCAAAACTGTAACCTGAACAAATCTCTTTCTAATATGACTAGAGACATTCAACTTTAGATTTTTGAATAAGAAGCATTTCTCATTCAAGCAGTTTCTTTAACAAATGTATTTTCTTAAAAAGTTTGAAATATGATTACATTTGTTCAACAGTATTTACAGTGATCGGAGGGTATGATTTTACCTTGTACTGAAACTTTGTTGGTGATAATTCCCTAAAATGTTCATCACCATCATATATTGACCTCAAAACTTCAAGCTCTTCCTGCAAAA
>NW_013791992.1:0-601 GCF_000517525.1 Limulus polyphemus
AGATGGTAATCTGATGATGTCATATCTGGAGAATATGGTGGGTGGGGGAAAAACTTCCCAACCCAACTCCATAATCTTGTGTTGCGTCAGACGTTCCACATGTCGACGTACATTGTCGTGGAGAAGAAGAACACCTTTCCGATTGACGAGTGAAGGGAGTTTCTGATGAAGGACTTGATTTAAACGTTCCAGTTGCTGACTATAGATCTCTACATTGACAGTTCGCTGTGGGTTGAGGAGTTCGAAATGAATTACTCCTTTGATGTCCCACCAAATGCATTTTTCATCATTGGTGACAAAAATGGTTCACGCGCATTACGCGCCTGAAGAGACGAAGCAACGTTCACACGTTGGACACGATGATCATCGGTGAGTTCATGAAGCATCCAAATACCTACTTTATGGTGTTTTCCCATATTCCTTAGATGTTTACGTATTGTTTGATGACAGACATGCACTTTCCAGGCCATTTCGCGAGTGTATTGCTTTGGGTTAGACTCAACAAGCGTCTTCAGAGCATCAATATCAATCCCAACATGATATTATTTATGGTTACAGAGGCATTGTTTCCCTTCTTGTATTCAAACAGCATTACATACCG
>NW_013791993.1:0-600 GCF_000517525.1 Limulus polyphemus
TAACGATAATTAAACAAATAAAACACTAAACAGTAACCATGGGGAGAAACTACAGTAAGAAAACACAACGAAAAAAAAAGTAAAATCAGAAATAACATATTAAAAAATGTATAATTTAAATGAAGACTGCATGTTGTTCAGAGTGGAGAGTGTTGTTTGATGTGGAGGGTTTCTTTGATCAATAATTCCAGGTCAATATTAGACTTGCAGAGGATAGAGAAATTTGATAGTATAGGTTGATGTCCTGTTTCTTCACTGTGTTGGCGTAGAGAGGAAACACAGGGTTATTCAATTTTTTTGCGTTTTAATGGAAATTCCCATATGTTCATAGGCTCTTTCTTTTAAATGGCGTTTGGTTTTGCCAATACAGGAGGCCTTACAGTCTCCATACGTGTAAATATAGACAAGCCAAGAACAATAAGTAATGGGGAGGAGATCCTTTGTAGGGAAGAAATTTTTTATGCGTGATGTGGATTTAAAAACTAATCTTAAATCCACTTGAAAGTAGTAACGAACCAAGTATGCGTTTAAGTTGATTTTTTAAATTTAAGCTTTCTTTGCCAGTATAAGGAAGACACGAGTATATAGTAAATTCAGGTA
>NW_013791994.1:0-1492 GCF_000517525.1 Limulus polyphemus
ACAGATAACAATTAATCACATATATACTTTTAGGTCAAAATGTGTTATATGCAGTTTTGAAACGTATATTTCAGTAAGGCTAGAGTAGCTACAGATATGGTTGTTTTATACAGATCTCAAAAAGAAAGAAAATATGTAATATATATATTGCAGTTTTAAAGTTTAACTTGAAAGAGCCTTTACTGAA
Organism: Limulus polyphemus; assembly: GCF_000517525.1. Lineage (NCBI taxonomy): Eukaryota > Metazoa > Arthropoda > Merostomata > Xiphosura > Limulidae > Limulus > Limulus polyphemus. The sequence continues at coordinate 188 of NW_013791994.1, forward strand.
CTATGACAAATATACATTATTTGCTTAAGCATAAAGTTGCACATGAGCCATCTGTGTTGTAACCACCACGGATATGAAGTACTGAACTTTATGTTATAAACATTGAAACCTACCGCTCTGACACCAGCGCACTTTAGCATATAGCTAATGTAAATTAGAGTCCTATGCATGATAGAAATATAATCTTCTACTTGATCAACGCATACATATATAAAAAAGTGTATAATTGAAAGCTACGTTTTCACACTTCCCTATCTATTCTAGAGTTGCGTACTACTATATTTCATTTCAAACTCTTCATTAACAGCTAACAAGCCAGCTCAATCAGGTTATGTTATATTTTGTGTTTGATGTAACATTTACAAAGAAGGCCTTTTTTACTCACGTTTATATGTTACCACCACCGTCCCTTTGAAAATATTACAACACAAACAAAACATATTAAACAATATAAGTCGGACTTACATAGCTGTAAAAGTACAAGATATATTAAAGATGACGTCAAAATATACTCTTGTAACGTCATAAGCAAATAATATAAAACGTAAAAATTATTTAAATATTATTCAAAAATATTCTGTTTTCAACATCAGACAATTTCAAGACAAATTTGTTTTCTGCTTAATGACATAATAAATTTAATCTGTTTTTGATCCCAAGGTTTATTACACTTTATAAGAACGTTTTGCTTCTGTCATTTTTGTGGAGTGCCACACACTTATGCGAACTATACCCTACAGGGATATATTTACCATGATTGTTACAGAAATTCGAATCATAGGACACTATTTTGAAACAGAGTTAGTTCACTAAGATAGAAACAACTTTTTTGTCAAATCATATATATTATTATATAAAAATGTTCTAATTGTGCGCACGCTCACAATTTGGTAAGTTTAGATTTACGGGTGCACAAATGTAATACTCGTGTTTTAAAACAGATGGTCTCAAGTATTAATGTATGTGTTACCAGTATTCTCAGTTAACTGACATTATTTTCTAACGATTATTCGGTATTATGTAATTATACGTATGAAAGGAAAAGAAACCTTACTCCTTACTGAACTTCTTATATGAGAGAAAGATTCAAGAATGACATAACATATGAAGAAACTAGCTGGATTTACTATATATTTAACTGTACATGTTCTCTGCTTTACTTTGGAGTCAAACTAGGATGTCTCATTGGACGTCGTTGGATCATGATTATTGATTCTTGTATTTTTAGGTTAGGTGCACATCTATATATCTATTTAATAATGATAACTGATAAAAACAATTCTAACAAGATTGTCGAAGTCATGG
>NW_013791995.1:0-691 GCF_000517525.1 Limulus polyphemus
AACGAAGTGAACAACGGAACAAAAGACGCCGCTGAAGATGTGTCACCTGAAAAAGCCATTGTCGAAGAAGAAACTGTACCCGGTTTTGAGAAGGGAAACAGGGAAGTCCTTGATGAAGTTACTACCACTGATGTGACTGTTACCGATAATAGGACATTTCCTGATAGAGCAGATGAACCCAACGTGAAGCAGAAGCCAACGAGACAGAGACCAGTAGGGAAGAAGATACATCCCGTAAAATTAAGAGACTTTGTTGAATTTTAATTTTGTGTCTGTAAATTCTGCACATTTAATTAAGTTATTGTTAATTATCTATTGGTTTAATTTAAGTGGCTATTGTTCGGGACGAACAATACTAAGGAAGGGGCCATGTTACGACAGCGGAAGTCACGTGACTCTGGTAACACGTAATGAATATCTAGAAAGATCGAGGAACCTGTCGAACGTCCTAGCATTTGCTAGATACACCCTCTATTTTATATATATATAAGACTGGCCAGAAGTGACGACAGAGATAGATGGATTGAGATAGACAATTGCAGGCAGACAGAGACGGACAATTGAGTCAAGTGCGATAGTAAGTAAAGTGCGTGAATCGTTCGCCAATTATAGTGTGTGTTTATGTTAAAGTGACTGTGGAAATTAAGTGTATTGCAAAGTTGTATTGAGAAAGAATAAACTAGTTTTATTT
>NW_013791996.1:0-658 GCF_000517525.1 Limulus polyphemus
GTGTCGGATCTTGCATTCTGAAAGGAAGCAGATGTCAAGATTGACTTACTTAATTATAAAGTCAAATTTTTGACAAGCAAGGTATACATGCAGCGATTTATTTCCATATCGTCTTATCAGGACATTAGCAAACAAGGTATTCGAAGGAAAATGAAGTTTCACAATAAAAAGTATAACGAGAAGAACAACTTGATAAAAGTTTAGAAAAATTACCTTTACACTACATATATTATATATAATATAATGTTACGTCTCCGTTTGTTAATTGATTTCCCGTAAATTCGTTCCAATAAAACTTTAGCGACACAAGTCCTTTCTTAAATAAAACTGGTTTATTCATTCCGAACACAATTTTACCGAGACATTTATTTTCAACAGTCGCTCTATAACAAACATTAGAACGTCTCACGTGCTCGTGCTCGACAATACTCAGTTCAATTACACACTCTCTGACTGCAGTTCAATTACTCATTCTCTCTCCGTCGCTTCGTGGCCAGTCTTATGTATACAAGACTACACTATATCTAGTAATCTCCGGACAATTCACGAAGGTTCTAGAATGACGTGGCGTGATACTAGTCACGTGACCTCGATGTCAAACACTGCCCCTTCCTTAGTATTGTTCGTCCCTGGCTATTGTTCCCTTACATTAAACCAA
>NW_013791997.1:0-602 GCF_000517525.1 Limulus polyphemus
TAATATTTCGACGTATTTCGCAAAATTTATGTTGCCAACGCTCTCCACTAAGCTTAATCTCCCACCAACCCAAACAGTTCCCCAAACCATCGCGCTGAAACCACAATGCTTCACAGTTGGCTGCAATCTGTTGAGCCAAAACTCTTGGTGAGGCATTCTCCAGACCCATATCCTTCCACTATCCGAAAATTGAGCGAATCTTGATTCGTCTGGGAACAATACGGTCCTCCATAAGTCCAGAGGCTTGGTCATCATATCACTTGCCCACTTCTTTCGTCTGACTATGTTGGCAGGTCTTAATAAGGGCTTCCGTCTAACTGCTCTGCAACGATAAACCAATCTGTGGAGAATCCTTTGAACAGATTTCAGGCTCATCCCACCAACTTTGGCCACTTCTGCAGTCGTTAATCTGAGATCCATTTCCATGCTCCTCTTGACAGCCCTTTTTGTCCTCTCCGATGGACCAGGACGACCCGGACGCTGCTCAGTTGTTTCCTGAACTGCACGATGATTCTGTTGACTGTCGAAAGCGGGATTTCCAAATTCTGCGAAGTGTGCCGCTGACTTATTCCACCACCTGCTTGACCAACTATCATTCCTCT
>NW_013791998.1:0-602 GCF_000517525.1 Limulus polyphemus
TAGCAGATTTGATGGCAGCAATACAAGAGCAGCAAAAGAAACAAGAAGAACGAGAAAATAAACAAGAAGAGAGATTACAGCAGTTGTTGGAGGAAAAAGAAATTAAACAAGAAGAGAGATTACAGCAGTGGCAAGAAAACCTGCAACAGTGGCAGTTCGAACAGCAAAATAAACAAGAGAGATTACAACAGTTGTTGGAGGAAAAAGAAAAGAAACAAGAAGAGAGACTACAGCAGTGGTTGGAGGAGAAGGAAAATAAACAAGAAGAGAGACTACAGCAGTGGTTGGAGGAGAAAGAAAATAAACAAGAAGAGAGACTACAGCAGAGGCTGGAAGAGAAAGAAAATAAACAAGAAGAAAGTCTCCAACAATTGAAAGAAAGCCAGAATACACATATGGAAAACATTAGTAAATTTCAAAGCGAATTAAATACATTAAAGAATGATTTACTGTCTTTTACACAAGGAGAATATAATACCCATCGACTTAATCAGCCCCAGACAATGGCAAGCCCCTTCCAGACCCCGCAGCTAAACCCTAATGCTGACATCTTCAGTCCTGTCGGAAATCACATTCCAGACATGAGTGTCAGCAATAGGGGT
>NW_013791999.1:0-603 GCF_000517525.1 Limulus polyphemus
AGTACATAGAAGTTCCACAATCAATACGTTTCTTATCACTTTAAACTTAATAACTTTTATAATACACGCTATAAATCACAGTGATTCAAAATCTTGATAATTTCGCTCTCGACGAGTGCAAAACACACACTTTATGGCTCACTCGAAACTAACAGAATCATAAATTACACGAAACTCAAAGTAACTACTGCTCTTTCTTCATGCATCCCTGCTGGCTTTCTCTGCCAGGCTTACATATTAACGAAGAGGGCATCTCGAACACACTCGGACTTCCCCGATCATTCGAGAAACTCATCACGCACACCACCAGCTCTAACATGCCAGCAGCGTCACGTGACTTCTGCTGTCGTAACATTACTCCTTCCTTAGTATTGTTCGTTCTGAACAATAGCCACTTACATTAAACCAATAGATAATTAACAATAACTTAAATAAATGTACATAATTTACAAACACAAAATTATAATACCACAAAGTACCTTAATTTTACGGGACGTATCTTCTTCCGTACTGGTTTCTGTCGCGTTGGCTTCTGGTAAAGTTCATCTGCTCCATTAGGAAATGTCCTATTATCAGTAACAATCACATCAATGGAAGTAACTT
>NW_013792000.1:0-599 GCF_000517525.1 Limulus polyphemus
ATTGTTAAGGTTATACCCATCCAAATTATACTTATAATTCAAATTATGAAAACCCACCTGCATTATCTTGCATTTATTGTAATTAAAACCCATCTGTTATTTATTTGCCCAACTCAATAAATTACCTAAATCCTTTTGTAAATCAGCAGCATTCTCTTCACAGCTAGCAACACGCGTGACCTTAATATCACCTGCAAATTTAAATAATTTATTCACTATTCCTTCATCTATGTCATTGATGTAAATCAAAAAAAGGTCCTAAGACTGAGCCCTGAGGTACCCCACTTGTGACATTAATCCAGTTTGTCTGAACTCCATTTGTAACAACCCTCTGCTTTCTTCCATCCAGCTACTCTTCTATCCAATTTGCTAACTTATCTTCCACACCTATAGGAACACCTTTTATATGGCGCCTTGTCAAATGCTTTCTGAAAATCCAGATACACCAAATCTACACACTTACCCTCATCTACATAAGCAGTAACTTTTTGAAAGATTGTCAAAAGATTTGTAAGGCAAGATTTCCCTTAGTGAAAGTCATTTAACTTTGCAAAGCATGCATCTTTTAACAGACTTTCCAAAACTTTTCCCACAACTGA
>NW_013792001.1:0-602 GCF_000517525.1 Limulus polyphemus
AAGAAATTAACTCATGTATAATACTAACATTTGAATTATAATCTACAGTTTGATACCAAACTTATACATTCATAAAATAGTAGTTCAATAAAATTTTGAATGCAAGTCAACAAACGCGATGACATTTATTTAACACACGTGTAACAGTAAGCATCGTAGGATTACTAAGTAATTTATTAGTGCTTAGGTGAATGTTATATGATATACGAGGGATTGCAATAATCGTGAAAATCGGTGTTTTTGTCCTTTCGAGAGGAGAATAGAAAGAGGGGGAGGGGAAATTTTCTTACTTTATCTAGACGTTTAGAAATGCACTGTGTTTTCTAACGTTGCCAAGTAAACTCACCAGTATTTAAGTTTTTAAGCACATCAGAAATATCAAATTAATAAAGAAATTACCACATATAAGTAAATAAATAAAGACACTGTAGGCGTGTCATGTAATTGAATATTTCAATCACTTCCAAGGTTCATAGTCTTGTCACCAGGTGCTATGCTGAATAAGCAATTTTTAGAGATACAAGTGACGTGTGTTGATTTACGTTACATATTTCTACACTAACTCCTCTTACATCATCGTAGGCAGGTTCGGAGTCGCAAAG
>NW_013792002.1:0-601 GCF_000517525.1 Limulus polyphemus
CTGCTCCACTACACGATTTGAACAAAAAAAAAAAGGCCAGAAGTTCGAATGGACAGTTTCTTGCCAGCATGCTTTCAAGACATTGAAAGAAAACTTGGCCCCATCTCCACTTTTAAAGCTTCCTAATCCCTCACTGCCATACACATTGGATTGTGATGCTAGTAATGTCGGAATTGGAGGAGTGTTGTTTCAGAAAGTGGGTGAAAACGAACATGTGGTGGCCTACTTCAGTAGGGTTTTGAGTAGACCAGAGAGGAACTACTGTGTAACATGGAGGGAACTCTTGCTATAGTAAAGAGTCTGACATATTTCCATCCTTACCTTTCCATCCACAGTTCCAACAACCTTTCTGAGTAGCAACCTTTCCTGCCGTGGAATCTTCCCTGAGTTTCCAGCACTGTGCTCTCTTGTGCCCAGGTTTGTTACAGTGCTAACAAAGTCTCTTAAACTTCTCTGAGAGCTGCCCTTTTCTGGCCTTGAATCTTAATGACTGTACTATCCTTAGTACTTCTGTGCTGGTCTTAAAGTAGGATTCAAGTTCAAGAGCTCTGGCCATTGCATGCTGCATAGTAGAGTTAGTTGTGCTTGTCTTCACTTGTAT
>NW_013792003.1:0-601 GCF_000517525.1 Limulus polyphemus
GGTTCTCTCGAATTTTCAGATTTTGTTAGAGGAAGGATAGTTGGTCAAGCAGATGGTGGAATAAGTCAGCGGCAAATTTTGCAGAGTTTGAGAATGCCGCTTTCGACAGTCAACAGAATCATCGTGCAGTTCAGGAAACACGGCAAGTAAATAACTGAGCAGCGTCCGGGTCGTCCGGGTCCATCGGAGAGGACAAAAAGGGCTGTCCAGAGGAGCATCGAAATGGATCCCAGAGTAATGACTGCAGAAGTGGCCAAAGTTGGTGGGATGAGCCCGAAATCTGTTCAATGGATTCTCCACAGATTGGGTTATCGTTGCAGAGCAGCTAGACGGAAGCCCTTATCAAGACCTGCCAACATAGTCAGACGAAAGAAGTGGGCAAGTAATATGATGACCAAGCCTCTGGACTTTTGGAAGACCGTATTGTTCTTAGACGAATCAAGCTTCGCTCAATTTTCGGATAGTGGAAGGATATGGGTCTGGTGAGTGCCTCACCATGAGTTTTGGCTCAATAGATTGCAGCCAACTGTGAAGCATGGTAGTTTCAGCGTGATGGTTTGGGGAGCTGTTTGGGTTGGTTGGAAATCAAGCTTAGTGGAGT
>NW_013792004.1:0-593 GCF_000517525.1 Limulus polyphemus
ATATATATATACATACATATATATACATATATACATACATACATATATATACACACATATACACATACATATATATGTAATCTAAATTTCATTTGTAAAATTACTGTGCTCCTGATAATGATGTTAACTTTTTGCTTTGCTCATTTAGAAGGACAATAATGTTAAATTACTATTGATTTACAAATAGTCTGTCTGTTAACAAAGTATATGTTATTTAAATTTTTTAGAAAATTGCTAGTTTGTTCGTTGGATCTTGCGCAAATTTACTCAGGGACTGTCTACGCCAACCGTCTCTAATTTTCAAGCGATAAACTAAAGGGAACGCATCAACCATCACCCACACTTCTCAGACCTAATAGTGGAATTTAACTGTCACTTTTATTACACAACCATTGCTCCATAGAGCAGAGCTCGGATATATATACATATATATATTTTCGGTAACAGTACATCATACTAACTATTGGTTCACACTCTACCCGAGGTATAAATATATATATATATATATATATACATATACTAACTATTGGTTCACACTCCACCCGGCACACACACACACACATAAACACACACACATATATATATACATCATG
>NW_013792005.1:0-604 GCF_000517525.1 Limulus polyphemus
CACGTGAAAGGATTAGTGTTCATGAAAATGCTAAGAATCATCGGGAGTGCTTCACACATAGGAAAGAAATTTAGCTGAAAACAGAGGAGTTATTGACGCGGAACTTCAGTCACAGATTGAGAAGGAAAAGCAGAAGTGGCATGATATCTTGATGAGAATCCTTCACTGCCTAAAATTCCTTGCGACTCAGAACCTGGCTTTGCGAGGACACAGGGAGTCACTTCAGCTAGACGATGACTCCAATGTGGGAAATTTCCTTGGCTTACTGAAACTACTGGCCGTATTTGACCCTGTCATGAAAGAACACCTCACTCGTGTGGAAAGTCATCCTGGATCCACGTCTTATCATTCACCGGGTGTCCAGAAGGAATTCAACCATATGATGGGATCCACTGTTCACCAGAGGTTACTGAGAGGCATTCGTAAAGCCAAGTACTATGGTCTCATGTTTGACTCGACTCCTGATCAGGCACACCATGAGCAGATGTCAGAAGTAGTGAGGTACTTGGAAGCTGATTTTGAGAGGGAAACAGTCCGTGTTAGAGAGTCCTTCCTTGGTTTTATCCATATAAGACAGAAGGATGCTGAGAGCTTGGTTTAAGAC
>NW_013792006.1:0-349 GCF_000517525.1 Limulus polyphemus
AGTTGCTAGTAGTTGTATGCCGGTAACATCTACAGACTGGGTCGGGCATAGCTAGTAGTTGCATGGCGGTAACTTCTACAAACTGGGTTGGGCTAGCTAGTTGTTGCATGCCGGTAATTTCTACAGACTGGGTCGGGTGTAGCTAGTAGTTACCGGTAACTTCTAAAGACTGGGTCGAGTGTAACTAGTAGTTACATGCCGGTAACTTCTATAGACTGGGTCGGGCGTATCTAGTAGTTGTATGCCTGTAACTTCTACAGACTGGGTCGGGCGTAACTAGTAGTTACATGCCGGTAACTTCTATAGACTGGGTCGGGCGTAGCTAGTAGTTGTATGCCGGTAACTTCTA
>NW_013792007.1:0-603 GCF_000517525.1 Limulus polyphemus
GCAGTAATATTGTTCCTTTTTTATATCTTTAACATAAACACTTCATGTACACCAAGATAATATCTAGTTTTTAAAGTGACACCTAATTACGTGTAAATACTTTTTGTTTGCTATAATATAAAGAATGTAAGCTGTAATATTTTTATTTCTTCATAAGATTAACCTAACAATGTTCATGTACACTAAAATAATATCTAGTTATTTAATATGACTCATAATTACGTGTAAATACTGTTTTTTAATCTAAAATAAAGAATAATAGCTGTTATATTGTTCTTTCTTCATAAGTTTAACACAAAGATGTTCATGTACACTATTATAATATCTAGCTATTTAAAGTGACCCCTAATTAAGTGTAAATACTGTTTGTTTACACAAAATAAAGAATATAAGCTGTAGTATATTTCTTGCCTCATAGGTTTAACCCAACCATGTTCATGTATGATAATATCTAGTTATTTAAACTGACTCCTAATTACGTGTAAATACTCTTTGTTTACTATAAACAAAGAATATATGCTGTAATCTTGTTCCCTTTTCATATGTTTAACACAACCAACTCCATGTACAATAAGATAACATCTAGTTTTTTAAAGTGACTCC
>NW_013792008.1:0-601 GCF_000517525.1 Limulus polyphemus
GAACAGACGTAGGTGTCTTTATTGATGTTATTGTAAGCTGTATTCTTTGTCAGCTAGGAGCCGAGGGTCGTAATGATGATGTTAAGATAAAAACGTTATTAATTTAGGCCTAGAAACCCTATAAAGTTCTGAAAAGTCACAGTGTTCAAAAACGAAGACGCTATTTAATATCTGCATCATTTAAATGCGATGTTTGTTTATACAAGACAGCAATTTATTTATTATGTATTTTCTATTCTATAAGTAAGTCATTGGGTTGAACAAAATGATGTGCAGATAATGACGTAATATGCTACCTTGATTATGCAACTTTTATAATTAATTAATTATTGATCGATAATCCATGCTAGTTAATAACGTCCAATGTAGTCAAAGTGACTGATTTGACTATCCGGATGTCTCGATAATCTGTAAGATATACCGTATTTTTCGGTGTATAAGACGCACTTTTTTACACCAAAATTTGATGTCAAAATCTGCTTGCGTCCTATACACCGAAGGTATGAATAATATATATATATGTATATATATAAGATATACACAAGCCATGTGTAAATATATTTAAATAGGCATGCATAGTTTAGTTCAATTGAATGTGTTA
>NW_013792009.1:0-602 GCF_000517525.1 Limulus polyphemus
GAACAGTCCACAACTGAAGATACAGTAAAGCAAGCATACTCCTCTGCTATGCAGGATGCAATGGCCAGAGCTCTCGAATTTGAATCCTACGTTAAGTCCAGCACAGAGGTACCAAGGTTGGTACAGTCATCTGGGTTCAAGGCCAGAAAAGGTCAGCTTTCAGAGAGGTTTGAGGGACTTTGCTGGCACTGTAACAAACCTGGGCACAAGAGAGCTGAATGCTGGCAATTTCAACACAGGGTAGGTGCCACAGCAGGATAGGCTGGTATCCAGAAAAGTTGTTGGAACTGTGGAAAGCTCGGACATTTGAGGAGCCAGTGTAGGAAGAATATTACCAACAAGTCGGCCTCAAGGAGACCAGTAGTGGTTGGTGTTGAGTAATGCCCACCAACCCCCATCATGAAAGTCCCAACAGCTAGGTGTAGAATGCCAAGCACACACGGTGTCAATGTGACAGGACATTCTACAAGATTGTGGGGACCAGTGTGGGTAACAATTGAGCTCATGGGCATAAACAGAAAGTATTCTTGGCTGACGTTGAAGACGAATGCATATTAGGATTGGACTATCTACTACCAAGGAAGTTTGTAATTGATTTTGAT
>NW_013792010.1:0-1426 GCF_000517525.1 Limulus polyphemus
AATATTTAACAATACTGTGTACTCTCAATAAGAAGACACACGATTTAGAAATACTGTGTAGTATCTATAAAAAGACACAAAATTTAACGATAGTGTGTACTGTCAATAAGAGGACACAAGATTTATCGATACTGAATATTGTGTCTTCTTATTGACAGTACACAACGATAATGTGTACTTTCAATAAGAAGACACAAGATTTAACAATACTGTGTACTGTCAATAAGAAGACACAATATTTATAAATACTGTGTACTATCTATAAAAAGACAAGATTTAACGATAGTGTGTACTGTCAATAAAAGGACTCAAGATTTAACGATACTGTGTACTGTCAATAAGAAGACACAATATTCAACGATAATGTGTAATGTCAGTAAGAAAACACAAGATTTAACAATAATGTGTCCTGTCAATAAGAAGACAGAAGATTTAACGATACTGTGTACTGTCAATAAGAAGACACACGATTTAACGATAATGTGTACTGTCAAAAGGAAAACACAAGATTTAACTATACTGTGTACTGTCAATAAGAAGACACAATACTTAACAATACTGTGTACTCTCAATAAGAAGACACAAGATTTAACGATACTGTGTACTGTCAATAAGAAGACACAATATTCAACGATAATGTGTACTATCAATAAGAAAACACAAGATTTAACAAAAATGTGTCCTGTCAATAAGAAGACACAAGATTTTATGATACTGTGTACTGTCAATAAGAACACACAAGATTTAACGATACTGTGTACTGTATTGAGAGTACACAGTATTGTTAAATATTAAATCGTGTGTCTTCTTACAGTATTGCTGTCTTTTTATAGATAGACACAAGATTTAACGATACTGTGTACTGTCAATAAGAAGACACAAGATTTAACGATACTGCGTACTGCCAATAAGAAGACACAAGATTTGACAATACTTTGTACTGTCAATAAGAAGACACAAGATTTAACGATACTGTGTACTGTCAATAAGAAGACACAAGATTTAACGCTACTGTGTACTGTCAGTAAGAAAACACAAGATTTAACAATAATATGTCCTGTCAATAAGAAGACACAAGATTTAACAATACTGTGTTCTGTCAATGAGAAGACACAAGATTTATAAATACTGTGTACCGTCAATAAGAACACAAAAGATTTAACAATACTGTGTACTGTCAATAAGAAGTCACAATATTCAACGATAATGTGTACTGTCAATAAGAAGACACGAGATTTAACTATACTGTGTACTGTCAATAAGAAGACACAATATTTAACAATACTGTGTACTCTCAATAAGAAGACACACGATTTAGCAATACTGTGTACTATCTATAAAAAGACACAAGATTTAACGATAGTGTGTACTGTCAATAAAAGGACTCAAGATTTAACGATACTGTGTACTGTCAATAAGAACACAC
>NW_013792011.1:0-1553 GCF_000517525.1 Limulus polyphemus
AGTAGCAATGATTTATAGGTTGAAGAAACTAGTATCAATGATTTATAGTTTGAAGAAACTAGTATCAATGATTTACACTTTGAAGAAACTAGTATCAATGATTTATAGTTTGAAGAAACTAGTAGCAATGATTTATAGTTTGAAGAAACTAGTATCAATGATTTATAGGTTGAAGAAACTAGTATCAATGATTTACACTTTGAAGAAACTAGTATCAATGATTTACACTTTGAAGAAACTAGTATCAATGATTTACACTTTGAAGAAACTAGTAGCAATGATTTATAGGGCTACTAGTTTCTTCAACCTATAAATCATTGCTACTAGTTTCTTCAACCTATAAATCATTGATACTAGTTTCTTCAAAGTGTAAATCATTGCTACTAGTTTCTTCAAACTATAAATCATTGCTACTAGTTTCTTCAAACTATAAATCATTGATACTAGTTTCTTCAAAGTGTAAATCATTGATACTAGTTTCTTCAAAGTGTAAATCATTGATACTAGTTTCTTCAACCTATAAATCATTGCTACTAATTTCTTCAAAGTGTAAATCATTGATACTAGTTTCTTCAAATAAATCATTGATACTAGTTTCTTCAAAGTGTAGTTTGAAGAAACTAGTATCAATGATTTATAGTTTGAAGAAACTAGTATCAATGATTTATAGGTTGAAGAAACTAGTATCAATGCTTTTTAAGTTATTTTTTTAAAATTGAAAGTGACACTGATTGTCCGAAGGAACTGTCAAATATTGTCTCACCAGACTAAATCATTCAGTGTTTCCCTAACAAAGTAATATTTCTTGAGCACACCGATTTACCTAAGAGATAATACTGAGATCGCGATGTCCTGTATCTTCAGTATCAAAGGTTTTACTCACATACGTACAGACAGAATTGTGATTTTCTTACTTTAAATTGTTCTCTGTTTTATCGTTAAATAATGTAACCAGTGAAATATCAGATCAGTATAGGAGGTGATATGAAACAGAGATCAGGAAATAAAACTGATTGCACGCCACTTGAGTTACAAGTATAAAATAAAACCAAAACCAAAACCCAGTTGTGAATCACGAAACTGTAAAGTAACTTTTGTGTTTTGCGTTTAAAATATTTGACTCCTAGAAACTACTGGAAGTGTGCATTCTACTACTTCAAAGTGACGTGCTTGTGGAGAATTATAGATAACACATGGAGAAAAATTTTAATACACCAGCAGACCAAGAATAACTGAATCACTGAAAACGTTGTGAAACGTTGTACCTTACTTTGTATTATAGATTTACAAAAACCCATATCAGCCGTCTTTAGTTATATTTAAAGCTGTACTATACCCATATCAGCCGTCTTTAGTTATATTTAAAGCTGTATTATACCCATATCAGTCGTCTCTAGTTATATTTAAAGCTGTATTATACCCATATCAGCCGTCTTTAGTTATATTTAAAGCTGTACTATACCCATATCAGTCGTCTCTAGTTATATTTAAAGCTGTATTATACCCATATCAGTCGTCTCTAGTTATATTTAAAGCTGTATTATACCCATATC
>NW_013792012.1:0-604 GCF_000517525.1 Limulus polyphemus
CTACTAAAACACAGCCAAGACAAGTTACTTTGTATAGACCAAAGGTCAGTTTATGTTATTGGTTGTGGTAACATAAGTGCACGTATTGCATCATTGTAATTTCTATATTGTTAGCCAGGCATGGGTGAAAGGTCAATATAATAAAAATAATAAATATATATAAATGTATAATGTTATGAGATTTAAGCTATTTAGTCTAAACATTTCATTTTTCTTGTTATAATTTGTGTTCATTCTAGAACGAAAGAGGCATAATTTATATTTATTTCCTGATTTTTTTTTTATGGTGATTACGAGATCGGTCAAATCTATCGAACCTGTACAGAGAGTAATTACTGAAAATAATAGATAAAATATAAAGTTTTTTCTTAAGAAAAGTTTGATAATTGTCTAGACATTATAAAGATTTTGCATGTGAAATTTGAACATTTTCTAATGTATAACAGTATTTTTAGTCTGAAATGAAAATTATTTTGGATCTTAAATAGGCAACACGCAAAAAGAAAAAAAGGCATGAGAAAAAGATTGCTTTACAAAATTTAAGACATAATAAAAGAATTTATATTTTGCACATGAAAGCATTATAATGTTTACTGATAATGTT
>NW_013792013.1:0-602 GCF_000517525.1 Limulus polyphemus
ATTCCACCATGGCTTATTACCATCCCATCCTGTGACCTTTCCTTGAGTCATCTGGGGAAGGCGGATACTCCAGATTGGAAGTACCGTCTTCTTTTTGCTGAACATCTTTCGAACCATTCCTCTCTTCTCATTTACACGGATGGTTCGAAATCAGGTGACTCTGTAAGTTCTGCCATGGTTTGCTGTGGCTCGGTAGTTGTTTGCAGGATCCCCTCTACAGTTTCTGTGTTCACTGCTGAGTTATATGCTATTTCTCTTGCCCTGGATCATGTAGAAGCTATGCAGTACAGTAATTGTAATATTTACACTGATTCTCTTAGCTCTCTACTGGTCCTGAAATCGCTTAACGTTAGTTCTCACCCTGTTCTCGTCGATATTCAACACCGATTGGCCCACTTTTCTCTATCTTCTATTTCCATCCAGTTTTCTGGATCCCTGGCCACGTCGGTATTCACGGGAACGAACTCGCTGACACCGCAGCTAAGTCCGACTGCTCTGGTGCTATCACCGCCGTGCCTGTCCCACACATGGACTACGGTCCTGCCTTCAAGGCGCGGCTTCGTGCCAGTTGGCAGTCGACTTGGAGTGAGCAACGCCATAAT
>NW_013792014.1:0-598 GCF_000517525.1 Limulus polyphemus
ACACACTCCAATAAGCTCGATCTCCCACGCTGAAACCACCATGCTTCACAGTTGGCTGCAATCTGTTGAGCCAAAACTCTTGATGAGGCATTGTCCAGACCCATATCCTTCCACTATCCGAAAATTGAGCAAATCTTGATTCGTCTGAGAACAATACGGTCTTCCAAAAGTCCAGAGGCTTGGTCATCATATCACTTTCCCACTTCTTTCGTCTGACTATGTTGGCAGGTCTTAATAAGGGCTTCCGTCTAGCTGCTCTGCAACAATAACCCAATCTGTGGAGAATCCGTTGAACAGATTTCGGGCTCATCCCACCAACTTTGGCCACTTCTGCAGTCGTTACTGTGGGATCCATTTCGATGCTCCTCTTGACAGCTCTTTTTTGTCGTCTCCGATGGACCAGGACGACCCGGATACTGCTCAGTTGTTTCCTTGCCGTGTTTCCTGAACTGCACGATGATTCTATTTACTGTCGAAAGCGGGATTCCCAAATTCTGCAAAATTGGCTGCTGACTTATTCCACCATCTGCTTGACCAACTATCCTTCCTCCTACAAAATGTGACAATTCGAGAGAACCTTGAGTTCTAGGCATGTTGT
>NW_013792015.1:0-601 GCF_000517525.1 Limulus polyphemus
ACCCCTCTACCATGTGAGATGCAATGGCCAGAGCTCTCGAATTTGAATCCTACGTTAAGCCAGCACAGAGGTACCGAGGTTGGTACAGTCATCTGGATTCAAGGCCAGAAAAAGTCAGCTTTCAGAGAGGTTTGAGGGATTTTGCTGGCACTGTAACAATCCTGGGCACAAGAGAGCTCAATGTTGGAAACTTCAACACAGGAGAGACGATACAGCAGTAAAGGCTGCTACCCAGAAAGGGTGTTGGAACTGTGGAAAGCATGGACATTTGAGGAGCCATTGTAGGAGGACTATTACCAACAAATCGGCCTCAAGGAGACCAGTAGTGGTTGATGTTGAGCGGCGCCCACCAACCCCCATCATGAAAGTCCCAACAGCTAGGTGTAAAATGCCAAGCACACACAATGTCTATGTGACAGGAAAGATGGATGGCCAAAGGTGCAACTTTGTCATAGACTCTCCGTCTCAGCAAACCCTTATGAGCATCAAGGTTTTAGATCATGAAGGAGTACCAGAAGCCATACAGAAACTTTATGGTGTGACAGGACATTCTACGAGATTGTGGAGACCAACTGTGGGTAACTATTGAGCTCATGGGCAT
>NW_013792016.1:0-602 GCF_000517525.1 Limulus polyphemus
CGATGGAAGACACCGTAGGAAGCATATAGAGCACAATTTGAGCTACTGGCAGAAATGAATGGGTGGACAGAGGGGCAGAAATCAGTATATCTGGCAATGAGCTTAAAGGGACAACCATTGGAAATACTTGGACAGTTGTCAGCAGATGACAGACACAACTATAGAGCACTGGTAGCGGCTCTAGAACTCAGGTACGGAAGCCAAAATCAGTCTGAATTCTACGGGGTTAGGTTTAGGACGAGAGTCCGTGCTAAAAGGGGTGAGCCTGCAAGAGCTGGCTCAGGACTTGGAAAGTATGGCACACAAGGCCTACTCAACTGCACCACCCGATCTCCTCAAGTTGTTGCTGAGGGATCAGTTCGTCCACAACTTAACATACAAGTGAAGAAAGCGCACCCCTCTATCATGCAGGATGCGATGGCCAGAGCTCTTAAATTTGAATCCTACATTCAGTTCAGCACAGAGGTACCAAGGTTGGTACAGTCATCTGGATTGAAGGCCAGAAAAGGTGTGCTTTCAGAGAAGTTTGAGGGACTTTACTGGCACTGTAACAAATCTGGACACAGGAGAGCTCAATGATGGCAGCTCCAACACAGGGGAGA
>NW_013792017.1:0-602 GCF_000517525.1 Limulus polyphemus
CTTCGTATGTTATCATGTTTAAGGACCATTAAAATGTTAAATAAATAAGTTATACAGTCTTCACAGTTCACAATAGAGCTTCTACGAAAATTAACAGGTGTACTTCGTATGTTATATGGGTGTCATGCAGCGTAAACACTCAACATATTAATACAAGGGTGTCTCTGACATTAATGGAAAGTAATCCAGCGAAAACTTGTGAATATACAAGTGTTTTTAGCAATACTGAACGTAATACAACGACAACAGACCACAACGACGTCGTTGTTTTTGTCAGTACTATAAAGTAATGCTAGGAAATCACCCAACAAATAAAAACGCGAGTTTCTGCCAAAATTGTAATGGATATACAGTGAGAACACCCAATAAAAGAAGATGTAGGTTATTGAGAATATTCTAGAGTATATACCGTGAAAACACCCATCATTTAAAAACGCAAGTTTTTGTCAATACTTTAAAATAATATTCAGAAATCACCCCAAAAAATAACATTAAGAAAAATGTATCTTTGACAGTACTCTGAACTGTAAAAAAATGAAAACATGGTATCATCATGAAACAATATACACAAATAATGAAAGAATGATGGAGTTATTTTGAAC
>NW_013792018.1:0-599 GCF_000517525.1 Limulus polyphemus
GGAGAACATAGGGTTACAGATGATGAAGCTTGTCGATAAATATAACATATGGTGATTTTTGTGAATCATAGTGTACCAGATGTTGAATCTTGTCGATAAGTATATCAAAAGGTGATTCTTGTTGATTGGAGTTCCAGATGTTGAATCTTGTCGATAAATATATCAAATGGTGATTTTTGTGAATTATAGAGTACCAGATGATGAATCTTGTTCATAAGTTTAACATATGGAGATTTTTTGCGTACCAGGTGATGAATCTTGTCGATAAGTTTAGCATATGGTGATTTTTCTGAATCATAGTGTGCCAGATGATGAATCATTTCGATTAGTATAACATATGTTGAATCATAGTGTACCAGATGATAAATCTTGTCGATAAGTATAACATATGGTGAATCATAGTGTACCAGATGATGAACCTTGTCGATATTTATAAAAAATGGTGAATCATAGTATTCCAGATGATAAATCTTGTCGATAAGTATAACATATGATGAATCATAGTGTACCAGGTGATGAATCTTGTCGATAAATATAACATATGGTGATTTTTGTGAATGATAGTGTACCTGATGTTGAATCTTGTCGAAAAGCATATC
>NW_013792019.1:0-602 GCF_000517525.1 Limulus polyphemus
AGGGTTGGCAGTTCGAATCTCCGTTCAACTAAATATGGTCGCTTTTTCAGCCGTGAGGGCGTTATAATGTGACAGTCAATCCCACTATTCGTTGGTAAAAAGAGTAGCCCAAGAGTTGGTGGTAGGTGGTGATGACTAGCTGCCTTCCATCTAGTCTTACACTGCTAAATTAGGGACTGCTACTACATATAGCCCTCGTGTATCTCTGCACAAAATTCAAAACAAACCAAACCATTTCATCATGCAACTGCAATTGCTTGTACAAGTATCATAGGCTGCCTCTTCCTCATCAGCTGACCTTCCCTTGAACAGTGCTTTGGTTTTCTTTCAATTCATCAATCTCAACCAACAATTTCTGGTATCACCAAGGCACAAGAGATGTATCAATAAAGTATGGTTGCTGCTTGTCTGTATGTTGAATGTGCTGATGCACATTATATGCATGCTGGATCTCATGCATCAGGTGACTGACTTGTCAAAGTACTAGGTGGAACGAGCCCAACCATAATCAAGTTGCTTCCTTGTTATAGGCACACACCACAACCACACCCAGTCTCCAGGCTCGAAAGTCTTATTCTTAACTGTCTTATCATAGACATTCT
>NW_013792020.1:0-952 GCF_000517525.1 Limulus polyphemus
ACTGTTTACGTAGAAGAACCTAGTTAATTAGTGTGAATAACTTACATGATAATTATAAACACCCCTGCTGAGGATATTTTCAGATTTGTAAAGCTTAACAAAACGACCTTTATTCTAGGTACTTCCAACTGTTTGGGCCTAGCTAAAGAACTAACTAATTTAAAGTATTTTATGTAAACTAGAATAGAATTCGTTAGTGAGTTCTTGTTGTGTCCATTCTTCACCTTATTCTCACGGTAAAAATCATGTCGCCTCCTAGTGGTTCAACCTTAAGAAAGGGAGTTTATAACGCTAGCATTTGGGTTTCGATACTCGCTGGGTAGACCACAGATAGTTCATTGTGTATGTTAGATATACACGACTGTTAATTTTAAGTTTAATTTTGTAAGTATTATTTTGTCGGGCAATATATATATATATATAGGCGACCGAGTTAGTATAAGTAAATTAAGTTAGTGAAAATGAAAGTAATACGAAGTTAGTGAGAAATGTAAATATATACTGTATTTGTAAGTTTAGCCATAAAGAGTGTATAGTGTCGACTTTTAAAGTATTATAATCACAGAATGAATTGTAATAAACAGAGTAGAGAAGGATAATTTGTCTTGTCAGTTGAGTTCTAAAGTAACTGAACCAGACTGTGTGGACTTTTGATGTAAAAGAGAATTATTTAAAGCTCTGGATACAACTGTGGTAACCCACGGAATAACGCAAGTGAATCTACCACTGACTGTATTGTGATAATAGAGTAGAGGAGAATAAGTCGTCTTGTCAGTTGGGTTCTAAAGTAACTGAACCAGACTGTGTGGACTTTTGATGTAAAAGAGAATTATTTAAAGCTCTGGATACAACTGTGGTAACCCACGGAATAACGCAAGTGAATCTACCACTGACTGTATTGTGGTAATAGAGTAGAGGAGAATAAGTCGTCTTGTCAGTTGGATTCTAAAGT
>NW_013792021.1:0-599 GCF_000517525.1 Limulus polyphemus
AATATGTACTTTCTAGGTTTTTATTCTAAGTATTAAATGGTAATTTAATATTTACTTTCTAGGTTTTTATTCTAAATATTAAATGGTAAGTTAATATGTACTTTCTGGGTTTTTATTCTAACTATTAAATGGTAATTTAATATGTACTTTCTAGGTTTTTATTCTAAGTATTAAATAGTAATTTAATATGTACTTTCTAGGTTTTTTATTCTAAGCATTAAATGGTAAGTTAATATGTACTTTCTAGGTTTTTTATTCTAAGCATTAAATGGTAAGTTAATATGTACTTTCTAGGTTTTTATTCTAAGCATTAAATGGTAAGTTAATATGTACTTTCTAGGTTTTTTATTCTAAGCATTAAATGGTAAGTTAA
Source organism: Limulus polyphemus (assembly GCF_000517525.1). NCBI lineage: Eukaryota > Metazoa > Arthropoda > Merostomata > Xiphosura > Limulidae > Limulus > Limulus polyphemus. Next base: position 374 of record NW_013792021.1, read on the forward strand.
TATGTACTTTCTAGGTTTTTATTCTAAGTATTAAATGGTAAGTTAATATGTACTTTCTAGGTTTTTATTCTAAGCATTAAATGGTAATTTAATATGTACTTTCTAGGTTTTTATTCTAAGTGTTGTGTATCTGCTTGTTTGTTAATTTCCCGTAGAAATTCTTTCCGAGAAATTTCAGCGATACAAGTGTTTTCTTTCTAGTTTATTCTTTCTCGATACAACTTTG
>NW_013792022.1:0-1376 GCF_000517525.1 Limulus polyphemus
GTTCATCAAGACTTTAACATCATAATATCGAAACATAAGCTACAACATGTTCATCAAGACGTTATCATGATATATCAAAGTGTATGTTTAGAACATTTATTCATGAATACGTTAACGCGACATACGGATTTCTTGTAGTATAAAACAAAACAATGTTTCAATACTGTCTCTTTTAAAGAGTGGAGTATAAAACAAAAACAATGTCAAAACATTGTGTCTTTTAATGAATGTGTAATAAAACACTCAAAGTACAGCACTTAAAAGATATTGGTAGAACACTTAAAAGACTGAATAATAAAACACCCACAATGGTACAACACTGAATTGAACAGTTAGTAAAACTGAACAGTTAAAACAGCTAAAGTGACTCCTTTTTCAAGGAATGAACACAAGGTTTCAGGATTACTATAGCAAAAAAGGAAGAATATTTAAGGTTGTGTTTTTGTTACTACATTTGGTGACTTTTTATATATATATATATCTATTGAAAGAGTTATCTCTTAGTAGCTGCTTTTTATGTAGCTGTATCGAATGTCGCCTCTTCATAACTTCCAGGGGAATTATCTGTATGTAACAAGTTAATATATCCTTTTTACATACTGTTGCCTGTATGTAACTAGTTAATATATCCTTTTTACATACTGTTGCCTGTATGTAACTAGTTAATATATCATTTTTACATACTGTTGCCTGTATGTAACAAGTTAATATATCCTTTTTACATACTGTTGCCTGACTCTTTAAAAGAGACAGTATTGAAACATTGTTTTGTTTTATACTCCACTATTTAAAAGAGACAGTATTGAAACATTGTTTTGTTTTATACTCCACTCTTTAAAAGAGACAGTATTGAAACATTGTTTTGTTTTATACTCCACTCTTTAAAAGAGACAGTGTTGAAACATTGTTTTGTTTTATACTCCACTGTTTAAAAGAGACAGTGTTAAAACATTGTTTTGTTTTATATTCCACTATTTAAAAGAGACAGTGTTGAAACATTGTTTTGTTTTATACTCCGCTATTTAAAAGAGACAGTATTGAAACATTGTTTTTGTTTTATACTCCACTATTTAAAAGAGATAGTGTTAAAACATTGTTTTGTTTTATATTCCACTATTTAAAAGAGACAGTATTGAAACATTGTTTTGTTTTTTATTCCACTCTTTAAAAGAGACAGTGTTGAAACATTCTTTTGTTTTATACTCCACTATTTAAAAGAGACAGTGTTGAAACATTGTTTTTGTTTTATACTCCACTATTTAAAAGAGACAGTATTGAAATATTGTTTTGTTTTATACTCCACTCTTTAAAAGAGACAGTGTTGAAGCATTGTTTTGTTTTATACTCCACTATTTAAAAGAGACAGTATTGAAACC
>NW_013792023.1:0-604 GCF_000517525.1 Limulus polyphemus
ATTGTTTTTCTTTGTTGACATTTATGCATTCATTCTTTAAAAAGAAAATTACTTCCTACTAAAATGGTGCATTTATTGTATCTGTTTGTTTACATTTATGCATTCATTCTTAAAAAGGAAATAATATTTCCTTTTAAAACGGTTGATTTATTGTTTATCTTTGTTTACATTTATGCATTCATTCTTAAAAAGGAAACAATAATTCCTACTAAAATGGTCCATTTATTGTCTCTGTTTGTTTACATTTATGCATTCATTCTTTGAAAAGAAACAATACTTCCTACCAAAATGGTCCATTTATTTCTCTGTTTGTTTACATTCATGCATTCGTTCTGTAAAAGGAAACAATACTTCCTACTAAAATGATCCATTTATTTTCTCTGTTTGTTTACATTCATGCATTCATTCTTAAAAAGGAAACAATACTTTCTTTTAAAATGGTCCATTTATTGTATCTGTTTGTTTACATTTATGCATTCATTCCTCAAAAGCAAACAATACTTCCTACTAAAATGGTCCATTTATTGTCTCTGTTTGTTTACATTTATGCATTCATTCTTAAAAAGGAAACCAACACTTCCTACTAAAATGGTCCATTTATTTT
>NW_013792024.1:0-1072 GCF_000517525.1 Limulus polyphemus
GGAGGTTAAGAAAGGATAACTATTTGAGCCGTCTCCAACCATTATTAGTTTCAAAGTGGGTTCCTCGTCATCGAATTTATGTACGTATAATTGTGACATACACATAAATTTGAATTAAGAAGTACTGGAGAGTATCCAGCTTATTTTTAAGACTTGTATGAATATTTATTTCAACAGAATTTGATCATTATCGTTTGTTTTTGTTTTGTTATAACTTAAACACAAAGCTACACAATGGGCTATCTGTACTCTGCTCACCACGGGTATCAAAACCCGGTTTCTAGCGTTATAAGTCCGCAGACATACCGCTGAGCCACTGGGGGCTGATCATCATCGAATCCTTATCATAACATTCGCAGTCTTACATCGTGAATACAATCGAACCACATTTAAGAAAATTCAGGTGACGCCACGTAATTTCACTAACTTTTAAAAATTTTCAGGTGACGCCACGTAATTTCAAAAACTTTAAAAAATTTTCAGGTGACGCCACGTAATTTCAAAAACTTTTAAAATTCTGCAAGAGCTATCTGTAATTTAACTGGAACATCGTTTGATTTTTTTTACTATCCAAAAAAGTTGCTGATTACAAGTTGTCTGAATACAAGGATCATATAAATCAGCACAAGAAATGTGCGAGTATGTAACTGGACGAAATTTATTTTGTCATCTTTGGTCTTCCAGTGCTAGGTTTAAACTTAGAAGCTAAATCACAATCTCAAGTCGATTTAGATCATGTTTGCCTTTCGTGTATGTCCTCAAGTGATATGAATAAAGGTACACCAATACCTTAACTCATAACTATATTGTAATGATGTAATTCTCTGATGAATGATCTGTTTCGAAACCACAAACATTTTCTAGTGGTTTGTTTGTTTTTGAATTTCGCGCAAAGCTACACGAGGGCTATCTGCGCTAGCCGTGCCTAATTCTGCAGTGTAAGACTAGATGGAAGGCAGCTAGTCATCACTACCCATCGCCAACTCTTGGGCTACTCTTTTACCAACGAATAGTGGGACTGACCGTCACATTATAACGCCCCACGGCTGAAAGGGCGAGCATGTTTGGTGAG
>NW_013792025.1:0-603 GCF_000517525.1 Limulus polyphemus
GTAACACCTCGGGCAGCCGTCGTGATCGCATCCAAACCTGCCACACTTGTAACACCTTGAGCATTTTGCTACTTTACATTTGCAAGTTAACTTTGAATCTGACTCTGTTTCTATCTCGACAAGAACAAAGACTTAGAGATTCTGGTTCGTTGTCCCAGCAGTTCCTCACAGGTTTCAAAAAATGCTCAGGAATGGTGAGTGGTCCATAGATAATGTACTACTGCATTGCCATGTAAAAAAAAATCGCCCATCTCTAATGAAATAAAAACAACCATAATTTCTTTGGATGTTATCCAATTATAAATCGGTGTACAAAATTATATTCCTCGTCAAATAATACATATTCCTGTACATTTTCAGGAAAAAAAGATTAAATGCCAGATATATGGTTCCTACAAAGTGCTTTATAATTTTTGCTGTCGTTGAGTCCGAGATTGCTCGATAAAGAAAAATATATAATTTCAAAGAACGATGTCTTTCATCTCTCTATAATAAATTTCTTACAGGTATAATGGCTGGAGACGGCTTGAATGGTTAATGAAGAAAAACTTTAATACAAGTTTAATATAACAGCAAATGTACAACGTTTCGACAAAACCTTGT
>NW_013792026.1:0-933 GCF_000517525.1 Limulus polyphemus
AACTTTTCGTCAGGCTGACTATTAATAAAATAGTGGAAATATGTATATATATATATATATATAACGTACTCTGTCATCTGATCATTTCTCACGTAAAAGAAAACAATAATACATAGAACTTAAACTGTGAAGTTAGACTTGCCAACACCTTACTCAAATTTAATCACGTATAAACTAGCCAACACTTACTCAAATTTAATCACGTATAAACTAGCCAACACTTACTCAAATTTATTCAGGTATAAACTAGCCAACACCTTACTCAAATTTAATCAGGTATAAACTAGCCAACACCTTACTTAAATTTAATCACGTATAAACTAGCCAACACCTTACTCAAATTTAATCAGGTATAAACTAGCCAACACCTTACTTAAATTTAATCACGTATAAACTAGCCAACACCTTACTTAAATTTAATCACGTATAAACTAGCCAACACTTCACTTAAATTTAATCAGGTATTATTATTGTTGTTTTTATTTTCCATTTATATATATGTGTGTGTGTGTCTCTCTCTCAATAACAGGATTTATTGAACTTATAACACCCAAAAATACTACCACGGACAATATATACTTGTATAAAAACAGCTTTATATGAGATCGACAATATAGACATACCTCAAAAACATAAATTCGTTTAAAGGAATGGAAGAAATTCTGATATTAATAAGATATAGATAATTATATAAAGATAGAAAACGATACAAAATAAAGCGGAGAGAGAGAGATGAATACTTAGCTATACACAAATATATATAGAGAGAGGGGGGGATATGAGGCTGAGCAAGAACATCCAGAACATTCAAGTTAGTTGGTTGTATAGAAATAAGAGACTGAACTAGAAACTCCAGAACATTCAAGTTAGTTGGTTGTATAGAAATAAGAGACTGAACTAGAAACTCCAGAACATTCAAGTTAGTTGGTTGTA
>NW_013792027.1:0-640 GCF_000517525.1 Limulus polyphemus
GTTAAATCTTGTGTCTTCTTATTGACAGGACACATTATTATTAAATCTTGTGTTTTCTTACTGACAGTACACATTATCGTTAAATCTTGTTGTTCTTATTAATAGTACACAGTATTTATAAATCTTGTGTCTTCTTATTGACAGTACACAGTATCCTTAAATCTTGTGTCTTCTTATTGACAGTACACAGTTTTGTTAAATCTTGTGTCTTCTTATTGAAAGTACACAGTATCGTTAAATCTTGTGTCTTCTTATTGACAGGACACATTATTGTTAAATTTTCTGTTTTCTTAGTGACAGTACACATTATCGTTAAATCTTGTGTGTTCTTATTGATAGTACACAGTATTGTTAAATCTTGTGTCTTCTTATTGACAGTACACGGTATTGTTAAATCTTGTGTCTTCTTATTGACAGTACACAGTATTGTTAAATATTGTGTCTTCTTATTAACAGTACACAGTATTGTTAAATCTTGTGTCTTCTTATTGACTGTAAACAGTGTCGTTAAATCTTGCGTCTTTTTATTGATAGTACGCAGTATCGTTTAATCTTGTGACTACTTATTGAAAGTACACAGTATCGTTAAATATTGTGTCTTCTTATTGACAGTACACAGTATTGTTAAATCTTGTGTCTT
>NW_013792028.1:0-1960 GCF_000517525.1 Limulus polyphemus
TTGTACAACGGTATGTCTGCGGACTTACAACGCTAGAAACCGGCTTTCGATACACGTGGTGGGCAGAGCACAGATAGCCCATTGTGTAGCTTTGTGCTTAATTTCAAACAAACAATACTTGCTAATGTATGCATGAGACTGTTTGTATGAATTAGAATCACGCTGATCTGAGTAATACTTTTTGCTTATTTTCTTGTGTATACAAAGCGAACACTTTGAAACACACGTTATGTTTAAGAGTATACACGAGACTGTGTGTTGTAGTTTGTAATACCGTACGGCGTAGTTGTAATATGTCGAGTGAATCGAATTAAAAGTAATATCAGACACAACCTTTTGAAGTTATAAAATACAAATATTTGACAATACTTAAAGTAAACTTAGATTTGCAGTTTCATTCATAATCTAATCTAACTGGAATTTCTGGTTATTATCGCAATTTTTACAAACTCCTAATGTATTAAAGGTACTTATTGTCTTCTGAGAAACTTACGTGACGATATACGCTTGCTATTGCTGCTGTACAAATCGCGCATACAAAGATTTTGAATAATAATCTTAAGTCTTTTAATAGTTTTTTTTAAATGAAATACGTTGTAGGAATAAAGACATTTGATTTGATTTTCCTATAATCATTTGTCACTTATCGCAGATTTACCGTGTTAATTTTAAGTTCAGAAAGGGGTGAAAAAAAACGTGATTTTTACCTGTTACACACGTTCAACAGAAAGTACCGCACTTGTGAGATATGAAACAGACATGTAAGTTCAAGAACCAAGTGTCGTATTATGTGTTAGGCAGTTTGACAACTCGTGTATAAATAGAGTTTGCAAGAGAATCATTTGAAAAAGTGAAAACGTAGATCAGGAATCTGATTTCTATAATCTGCTAAGCTCCCTAGACTCCCTGCTGAAACTGGTGCTTTAACTACGTGTTTAAGGGTATTTGACAACTTTGTTGACGAAGATAAATCAGATAACGTCAGTATATTGATAAAAGCTGTCTGTATATAAGTTTTATATTTTCCATATTTCATTGAGGTATACATCTAGTGGCCCTCCAGTGGCTCAGCAATAAGTCTGAAGACTTATAATTCTAAAAACCGAGTTTCAATACCCGTGATGGACACAACAGAGATAGCCCATTGTGCAGCTTTTGTTTGTTTTGGATTTCGCGCAAAGCTACACGAGGACTATCTCCGCTAGCCGTTCCTAATTTAGCAGTGTAAGACTAGAGGGGAGGCAGCTAGTCATCACCACCCACCGCCAACTCTTGGGCTACTCTTTTACCAACGAATAGTGGGATTGACCGTCACATTATAACGCCCCCACGGCTGAAAGGGCGAGCATGTTTGGTGTGACGGGGATTCGAACCCGCGACCCGCAGATAACGAGTCGAGTGCCCTAACCACCTGGCCATGCAGGGCCGTGCAGCTTTTAAGCCAGACTTTTGGTTATATTGGGGTTTTCAACACCTTACTGAAGTGACTTAATGATTAAGAAGTTTTATTACGCTCACTATTCTCCAACACGTGACACGTGAAACTCCATTTCCCACAAGGCCTTACATGAACCATACTTTAGAATAGTCATTGGGATAAACATTTCAATTTACCGCTTACATATTTGGAGGGTGGGGTGGGGGATACTTTATAAACGATTTTTGTAAACCTCGGAAATGGTGAAATTAAAATTAGCTTTAATCTGTGCAGATTTATATATTTCTTCAGGAGTTGTACGAGTTGGTGAAAACATGCAGCAATTTACGAACCTTAAATTCAACACTCCACGTTTCTTGTCTCGCCTATTATAGAAAAATCAGATTTTAGCTGAAAACTTTTAGTACGAAAATGTGCTCTGAATTCAATAGTATGTTTCTGCACAGATAAAACATACAAATCTAAAAAAAAGAAAGGAAAGGAAAATTGTATTCTGTAGTTTAAACGTTAAACCTCCTGCGG
>NW_013792029.1:0-603 GCF_000517525.1 Limulus polyphemus
TTGAAAAATTTTATTTTCTATATATCAACGTAGAATGTACGTTTAATTACACAGGCCTGCGAAGTTAAACTTCATAAAAGATTTTGGGTTTTAATAACGGATTTCCAAAAATCAGCTTCACAGATCTTTTTCTATCACGTAAGGATTTTTTACAAATCTGGAAGAAAAAAAAAACTCTTACTTAGATCAAATTATTATTTCATTGACCACAATGAACATTTTTTTATTATTATGTTTGCTAACAAAAATACAAACCAACTGAGGAAAATGGAAGAACGTTGATGTGAAACTCATTCATCCTGATTTTTTATTTTTATTGTGAAATCTACGTCTTTTAGTCTCAAAACTACGTGTTGTAATATTTCTTTTATGTATTGCGTTATGACGTTTTGTGCAAAATCTGTACGTGATGGAGAAAAACGGATATCATTTTCGAATTCAGCGTACAGGAATTACCGTAGAACATGTACAAATTTCAAGACAATAAAACCATCGCAGGCCTGTGTAATTTTCAAGAGACCACAAACAGTCAGTTGCAGAGTTGAACTGATGATATTTAACAGTTAAAAATATGTTAAAGGAAACACATTCTTTTTGTGTTTA
>NW_013792030.1:0-597 GCF_000517525.1 Limulus polyphemus
ACCAATAATATATATCGTTAGTTACTTACCAATCCTCATAACACAAATATAATTAGTAGCTAAAGTTCTATAACATGTACTAAAACATCAGATACACACAGGTAAACACGAAACGTAACACGTGCTATAGTACGGTTAGATAACTACAAATACTATACAGACACAGGCAACTGCTGAATTAAATTCTAACCATTATTTAAAAATCTGAAGCTATTAAAAAAAAAAAAAACGTTCCAACAGTGTAAAATTCCATGGCTGGCGAACCAATTAGGCCTAACGAAAATGATTCAACTAAGATTAACTAAATGTTGGTTTCTTCACCGTAATGACTTTTATTGTATTACATTTGTGAAGTACCTTAGGCTTGTACAGCCCCATCCCAGCTAGAGAGTTCTGACACTTAACGAAAGGACTCCTGGGCAACGACTTGTGGTAGATAAAGGATTTGTCTGAAATGCTATGTATATATACACACACCTCTGATTTGAAATCCGTAAAGGGTTAATTATGAGCATTGCGAGTAAATAAATAACAACAAAAAGAGCTCGCTCAGGCGTGTCTAAGTTAATAGGCCCCGGCATGGCCAGGTGGTTAGGG
>NW_013792031.1:0-602 GCF_000517525.1 Limulus polyphemus
GTATTAACTTAATCTAAACACTCACATTGATTATATGTTAACCTAAATCTCAACAATCAAATTACTTATGTATCAACTTAATCTAAACACTCACATTGATTATATATTAATCTAAATCTCAACAATCAAATTACTTATGTATTAACTTAATCTAAACACTCACATTGATTATATATTAATCTAAATCTCAACAATCAAATTACTTATGTATCAACTTAATCTAAACACTCACATTGATTATATGTTAATCTAAATCTCAACAATCAAATTACTTATGTATTAACTTAATCTAAACACTCACATTGATTATATGTTAATCTAAATCTCAACAATCAAATTACTTATGTATCAACTTAATCTAAACACTCACATTGATTATATATTAATCTAAATCTCAACAATCAAATTACTTATGTATTAACTTAATCTAAGCACTCACATTGATTATATATTAATCTAAATCTCAACAATCAAATTACTTAGATATCACAAATAGTAAAAGGGTTTAATCTAGGTTTTGAATTATCCAGGTTCTTTCAGTTGTCCCCTACCTACTAAACGTTTCAACAACTTTCAACTGTTCGCTACCATCTAACAGATCC
>NW_013792032.1:0-1523 GCF_000517525.1 Limulus polyphemus
CCTCGGTTTCTCTATAACAGGATAAGTGTAATTCACCATTGTTATAACCGTAAGTTTTCTAGGCTTAATTTAAGTCTTTTACAGTTGTAGGTATAGAGGTGCTGCATATGTCTGAAAGTTATGAAAACTTTACACATTTTTAAAACGAAAGTTTTGCTATTAATAAAGCGATATGGAATAAGCCGAAGAGTTGTCTGATTCTAATACTATATCACTATGAGTTTCAGTATTTTGTGTTCTTCGAGTAGAATGCATTGCTTAAACCTTCAACTTATGATGTTAGGCCTAAAGTAGGCTTAGGCTTAACTCGTCCGGCCTATTTGCGTGTTTCTGGTTGTGACCTGTAGCTTAGGAAGCCAAATTCTGAAATAATGATAACGGTAGACTGTTACTGTTAGAGCTAACGTATAAAACAGAAGTATTATATAATACTTATTAATTTAAAATTCAGATTTGTTTTAAAAATACTTTACCTTAAATATAGCTGACTGTATCAACGTATGCATTTTTCTTGATTTACAAAAAACAAACAAACTGGCTTTAACTTTAAACTTAGCTTAAAGAAGTGCATTATGTTGTTTTAAGTTTGTGAAAAGCTAAGCAAGGGTTATCACCACTAACCATCCCTAATTTAGCAGTTACAGACAAGAGTGGGTCTGATGGTTAGGAAGTTTGACTCGCAATCTAAGGGTCATGCGTTTCAATACCCTTCACACCCAACATGCTCACCATTTCAAATATAGTACAATTATATTGTGACAATCAAGCCCACTATTCCTTAATAAGAGCGGCCCAAGTTGTCAATTTATGATATTGACTAATGATTTTTTGCTGTAATTATTGTTCAACAGAATAGGCTAATAATGATCTGAAGCTTCTGTATTCACCTACGTTAGGAGGAGTAAGCCTATTTTACAAAATATCTACTTATAATAATATTGATAATAATATGTTTCACAATGCAGTTAATTTCATATAGGTATGTATATCTATTAGTAATTATTTTTAAAACTTGGAAATGTATTTCATTAATACTGCAATTATAAGTCATTTTGGCTTAGCCTGTATTACAGTTTTCTTCAACAAATGAGCATATAAAAATAAATAAATAGTACTCTAAAAACTGTATACAATATGTACATATAAGTATGGATGTATTTAATATACATTAATTGATAAATTATAAATAAATTTTGTTTGTTGTAAAGCAGAAAGCACTATAATGAGCTATCTGTGTTTATGTCCAACTTGAGAATGGAAACATGGTTTGAGCTGGCACACTTTCCACCGAGCCACTAGGAACTATATATATAAGTTATGTGTAAATCAATCTTAAAAAGGCTCTGTCTTGCATTTTTTCCCTACAATTTTCTAATATTCAAAGATAAGATTTTCATATTTTTCTATGACAATTTATCATTTTCATCTACTAAATCCTATGATACTATCATTCTTAGCTTACCAGTAACATTTTCTCATATAACTTGAGGTTAATAATTACATTAAAACTTTATATTAATATT
>NW_013792033.1:0-612 GCF_000517525.1 Limulus polyphemus
AATGAATTCGACTACAAAAATGTTTAAAACAGTGATTAACGTGAGGAAAATGGAAGCGATATAAAAATTTTTAAAATTAAAAAAGTATAGAAACTTTTCAAAACGACTTGGAAAATAAACCAACAGTAAGTTAGGGAAAGGAAACACACATAAACGACAAATAACTCAACAGAAAAAAACACATGCGATTCAAAATTTGTAAAATGAAATGTACATCTGACAAACACGTAGAACGTGCAATTGTTTGCAAAGATAATTAACCTTGTCCCTATTCAAATTTTCAACTATTCTACATTCAAGAACAAGAGTTTAGTTATAAAAAATGCGATAATGCAGTTCCTAACGTTCTATTACAAATACAACTATAATCGTTCTTCGAAAGTTTATAATAGTCAGATCAGCACCATAATAATTCGTGTTGTTCTAAATAGCTTATATAAATAGTGTTCAGAAACTAGAGAAGGTAAAGATAAAACACATAGAACAAATGAATATTATAAGAAAACGATGCTTTGCTGTAGGACACACTGCAAACATGTGGAAATAACGTGAACCAATACATATAATACGAAAACCATGCAAAATATGAATTAACTGTGAGTATCACTAAAA
>NW_013792034.1:0-602 GCF_000517525.1 Limulus polyphemus
TCTTCTTATTGACAGTACATATTATCGTTAAATCTTCTGTCTTCTTATTGACAGTACACAGTATCGTTAAATCTTGTGTCCTCTTATTGACAGTACACAGTATCGTTAAATCTTCTGTCTTCTTATTGACAGGACACATTATCGTTAAATCTTGTGTTTTCTTCTGACAGTACACATTATCGTTGAATATTGTTTCTTCTTATTGACAGTACACAGTATCGTTAAATCTTGTGTCTTCTTATTGACAGTACACAGTATCGTTAAATCTTGTGTCTTCTTATTGACAGTACACAGTATCGTTAAATCTTGTGTCTTCTTATTGACAGTACACAGTATAGTTAAATCTTGTGTCTTCTTATTGACAGTACACATTATCGTTGAATATTAGGTCTTCTTATTGACAGTACACAGTATCGTTAAATCTTGTGTCTTCTTATTGACATACACAGTATTGTTAAATCTTGTGTCTTCTTATTGACAGTACACAGTATCGTTAAATCTTGTGTCTTCTTATTGACAGTACACAGTATCGTTAAATCTTGTGTCTTCTTATTGACAGTACAAAGTATCGTTAAATCTTGTGTCTTCTAATTGACATTACA
>NW_013792035.1:0-602 GCF_000517525.1 Limulus polyphemus
AGATGTTCTTTTATTCTACCCCAAATTATCTTCTCTGACATAGGGGGTATTGTAGTTTATTTAAATGCTGTGGCATGCAAATCAACAGATGCAGCAACACCTACCAGAATTTGGTCTTTGTTGTTCTCAAACGTCATTTTATCGAAGTTAACTACACACTTCCTCAGTAGTAAGTAGTCCAACCCTAATATGCATTGGTCTTCAATGTCAACCAACTATACTTTGTCGCTGTCTTTTAAGCCCATGAGTTCAATAGTTACCCACACTGGTCTCCACGACCTTGCATAATGTCCTGTCACACCACAGAGTTTCTGTATGGCTTCTGGTACTCCTTTGTGATCTAGCACCTTGATACTGACAAGGGTTTGCTGAGATGCAGAATCTATGACAAAGTTGCACTTTTGGCCATCCAGCTTTTCTGTCACGTAGACACTATGTGTGATTGCCATTTTACACTTAGCTGTTGGGACTTTCATGATGGGGGTTGGTGGGCGTCCCTCAGCACCAACCACTACTGGTTTCCCGAAGCTGATTTATTGGTAGTATTCTTCTGACACTGGCTCCTCTTATGTCCTTGCTCTCCACATTTCCAACAACCTTTC
>NW_013792036.1:0-602 GCF_000517525.1 Limulus polyphemus
AACTACAACTCTCAGCAACTGAACTACAACTCTCACCAACTGAACTACAACTCTCAGCAGCTGAACTACAGATCTCAGCATCTGAACTACAACTCGCAGCAACTGAACTACAGATCTCAGCAGCTGAACTACAGATCTCAGCAGCTGAACTACAACTCTCAGCAGCTGAACTACAACTCTCAGCAACTGAACTACAACTCTCAGCAGCTGAACTACAACTCTCAGCATCTGAACTACAACTTTCAGCAGCTGAACTACAGATCTCAGCAATGAACTATAGATCTCAGCATCTGAACTACAACTCTCAGCAGCTGAACTACAACTCTCAGCAACTAAACTACAGCTCTCAGCAGCTGAACTACAAGTCTCAGCATCTGAACTACAACTCTCAGCAGCTGAACTACAACTCTCAGCAACTGAACTACAACTCTCAGCATCTGAACTACAACTCTCAGCAGCTGAACTACAGATCTCAGCAATGAACTACAGATCTCAGCATCTAAACTACAACTCTCAGCAGCTGAACTACAACTCTCAGCAGCTGAACTACAACTCTCAGCAGCTGAACTACATATCTCAGCAACTGAACTACAGATCTCAGC
>NW_013792037.1:0-602 GCF_000517525.1 Limulus polyphemus
AAATGTACATAACTTATACAGTTGAATATGTATTGCGAAACTTTCGCCTATTCTCGAGTGTAACAATCAACAATATATGTGCGTACGTGAACGCTAGTGTTAACGTCAATACGCCTATAAATATAACCAACGCGACGCGCCAAAAAAAAAGAAAAGAAGAGAGAGTATCTATTACTGGTTTGCTATAGTTGGTGGGCTATAAACTTCGGATGCTATAGCTGTGATTATTCGGGAAACTTAAGATATTTGACCAGGAACGTTTATAAATTTCGAACATTACAAACCATTTAACTTCAGTGGATTTACATCGGACATTAATACTTTTACGAAAACATTACCTAACGTCATCGACGGAAACTCGACCTGTAATCGGCGTGTGATTAGAGAGAACTACAGGGCTAGCTAGCTTCGTGAATTATATCTACGTCAATTCGAAATTAACTGCCTCATCGTCAACTCTCGATAAGATATCAAGGAAGTTCTAAAGTAGAAAGAAGACCTTATATTGCTTGTGAGTTACTGAAACTTTTGTATATAAATCATTATTCGTAATAACTATTTCTAATTAATTGTTATTGTTAATTGTTTGTTGTTTGTATATT
>NW_013792038.1:0-601 GCF_000517525.1 Limulus polyphemus
CAGGAGCAAGGTAGAAGTCCCTGTTTAACTTGGAGTATCCAAAATACTTCGTATGGATTTTCTTGAAGGGTCATGTTGTAGAAAGAAAGTGAATTGTTCACATGATGTCATGGTGGTCGTAACCTTTCTATGAACACTTCCATTTTGTAGCCACGCTGACACATGTATGGAAAAAAGTAAACATTTGAGTTGTATGGTCAACATGCATATCGTATGAAAGCTGTCAGTAAACATTACAGTGTATATATTATAGACTACGGTGCAGGTATTATTTATTTGAAATGTTTACTCCAACCTGAAATAGTAGATAACAAGTAGGAATAGTGAATATTACATATTCACAAAGTAAAGTAAATGAAGTTCAGGTTACATTCAAAATATACTATAACGATAACGAAACATTTGTTTTTCATTTTTGTACTTTCTTGTGATTTATACAAACAACTAATTATGTACCCTTTGTGTATTATTTGTTTTTAATTAAGCGACACAATGAGCTGTCTATGCTGTACTGCAGATATATCGTTATGCCACTGGAAGAGGGAGGACTCCAAATTTGAAAAATAGGTAGCACACAATAGGACCAAAAACACTAATAACG
>NW_013792039.1:0-600 GCF_000517525.1 Limulus polyphemus
TTTATTTACTACAACTTAAGTTTCATACACGAGACGAATTACTTACTTCAACTTAAGTTTCATACACGAGACGAATTACTTACTACAACTTAAGTTTCATACACGAGACGAATTACTTACTTCAACTTAAGTTTCATACACGAGACGAATTACTTACTACAACTTAAGTTTCATACACGAGACGAATTACTTACTACAACTTAAGTTTCATACACGAGACGAATTACTTACTACAATTTAAGTTTCATACACGAGACGAATTACTTACTACAACTTAAGTTTCATACACGAGACGAATTACTTACTACAACTTAAGTTTCATACACGAGACGAATTACTTACTACAACTTAAGTTTCATACACGAGACGAATTACTTACTACAACTTAAGTTTCATACACGAGACGAATTACTTACTACAATTTAAGTTTCATAAACGAGACTATATAATGACTACAACTTAACTTTTACACATGAGACGATTATTTACTACGATTTAACTTTTACACATGAGACGATTACTTACTACGACTTAACTTTTACACATGAGACGATTACTTACTACGACTTAACTTTTACACATGAGACGATTATTTACTAC
>NW_013792040.1:0-600 GCF_000517525.1 Limulus polyphemus
CACATTTTTGGTATCTTTCCAATTTCAACAGCCATAACTTTCTTAGTAATTGGTTTAGAATTTTCAAGTTTTGCACAGTTGTTGTTAAAATAATAGTACAAGTATGCAAAAGATCAGCAAGATTTGAGAGGGTAAGGTGTGGAGTACTAGCTGAGTTGACTGTAATAAAAAAGGTTTTTGTCTGTGGCATACATGTAATTTGTTATGTGTATCAGAATGTAGTAATGAAATATTTTGTGTACATTTTTATGCTCCCACTGCAGAGCAGGGCATACTGGCTTGTCCCAGTCCATCCAGATTTTGTGGACAGGATATATCATAATTGGATGGATGTATTTTGACAAAATTTGTATAACAGGTACTACATGCAAGTTATAGACTTGATTAGCTTTTAAATGTCAAGGTCAAAAGGTCACTTGTACTTATAAAATTGTCACCAACCTTTTGGGCAGATATTCAAATGCAGGGTGAATGGATATTGACAAGAGTTGTACAACAAGTACTACATACAAAGTTTTAGACCTGATTAACTTTTGAAGGTTATTGAATGTCAAAGGCCAAGAACAAAAAGTCACTGGTACATATAAATCCTTCTCCAAT
>NW_013792041.1:0-601 GCF_000517525.1 Limulus polyphemus
AAACATTGTTCACCTAACCATTAGCCATCACCAAACATTGTTCACCTAACCATTAGCCATCACCAAACATTGTTCATCTAACCATTAGCCATTACCAAACATTGTTCACCTAACCATTAGCCACTACCAAACATTGTTCATCTAAACATTAGCCAATACCAAACACTGTCCATCTAACCATTAGCCAATACTAAACATTGTTCATCTAACCATTAGCCATTACCAAACACTGTCCATCTAACCATTAGCCATTACCAAACATTGTCCATCTAACCATTAGCCAATACCAAACATTGTCCATCTAACCATTAGCCAATACCAAACACTGTCCATCTAACCATTAGTCAGTATAAAACATTATCCATCTAACCATTATCCAATACCAGACACTGTCCATCTAACCATTAGCCAATACTAAACATTGTCCATCTAAATATTAGCCATTACCAAACATTGTCCATCTAACCATTAGCCAATACCAAACATTGTCCATCTAACCATAAGCCATTATCAAACGTTGTCCATCTAACCATTATCCAATACCAAACACTGTCCATCTAAATATTAGCCAATACTAAACATTGTTCATTTAACCATTAGC
>NW_013792042.1:0-601 GCF_000517525.1 Limulus polyphemus
TGTTTTAAGAACAACTATGTAATATATAAACGGGGTGTTTTGGACAACTATGTAGAAATATAGAGGTTGTTATTAGAACAACTATGTAATAAATACAACCGGGCGTTATGGACAACTATGTAGAAATATAGAGGGTGTTATGGACAACTATGTAATAAATATACAATATGTTATGGACAATTATGTAGAAATATAGAGGGAGTTATTGACAACTATGTAATAAATACACAGGATGTTATGAACAAGTATTTAGAAATATAGAGGGTACTTTTGATAATAATGTAATAGATACACGTGGTGTTATGAACAACTGTGTAATAAATACATAAGGTGTTATAAGAACAACTATGTAATAAATACACCGGGTGTTATGGACAACTATGTAGAAATTTAGATGGTGTTATGGACAACTATGTAATAACTACACAGAATGTTATGGATAACTCTGTAGAAATTTAGATGGTGTTATGGACAACTATGTAATATCTACACAGAATGTTATGGACAACTCTTTAGAAATATAGAGGTTGTTATGACCAACTATGTAGAAATATATAGGGTGTTAAGGACGACTATGTAATTAATACACCGGGCGTTATGG
>NW_013792043.1:0-601 GCF_000517525.1 Limulus polyphemus
GATACTTTTCCATCTAACAATCAGGTTGTTAATTCTCTGTTTAAAGAAGTCACTTGGCTTTGAAGCAAAAAAACATGTTGATGTCCTCTTTAACACCTTTCACATTTTCATACGTTTTCCCGTTAAGATGGCGTTGCAGATAACGAAAATGATGGTAATCATATGGTACCATACCTGGAGAATATGGTGGGTGGGGGAGAACTTTCCAACCCAACTCCATAATATTGTGTTGTGTCAAACGTGCCATATGTGGACATGTATTGTCGTGGAGAAGAACACCTTTCTGATTGACGAGTGAAGGGCTGTGGATTGAAGAGTTCAAAATGAATTACTCCTTTGATGTCCCACCAAATGAAAAGCATCACTTTCTGCGTATGGAGTCCAGATGTTGGGATCGGAAGTGGTTTTTGTCTAGGACTGAGCATTGTTTTTGGCGTTCAATATTCGCTTAGAGAATCCATTTTTCATCACCGGTGGTAATTCTGTCCAAAAATGGTTTACGTGCCAGAAGAGACAAATCAATATTTTACACGTTGGAAACGATGGTCATCGGAGAGTTCGTGAGGCACTCAAATACCTTCTTTATGGAGTTTTTTTTCCT
>NW_013792044.1:0-602 GCF_000517525.1 Limulus polyphemus
CAAGAAACTGTCCATTCAAACTTCTGGCCTTTTTTAGTCAAATCATGTAGTGGAGCAGCTATAGTTGCAAAGTCCTTCACAAACTTCGGTAATAAATATAGAGTCCCAAGAAAATTCTTAACTCTCCCACATTGTCTGGTGTTGGCCAGTCACGCACTGCTTTCACCTTATCAGGATCAGTTTGCACACCATTCTCACTTACAATGTGGCCTAAGTAAAGCACCTGTTTCTGGAACAAATGACATTTCTTGAGGTGGAGTTTGAGGTTTTCTGCTTTCAAACGCTTGAATACTTCCTCCAGCTGGGACATTTTCTCATCAAAAGTTGTTGCAAATGCAATGACATCGTTCAGGTACACTAGGGCTAGCCTCCATTGTAGACCTTCCAATACTCGTTCCATCAGCCTCTCAAATGTTGCTGGAGCATTACTGAGCCCGAATGGCATCACTTGGTATTGCCAGAGACCTTGGCCATAACTAAATGCTGTCTTGGGTCTATCTGCTTCAGTCATTTTTACTTGATGGAAACCTGACTTTAAGTCCAGAGTTGAAAACCACCTGGCTCCACTTAGGGCATCAAGACTATCATCAATTCTTGGCAGT
>NW_013792045.1:0-798 GCF_000517525.1 Limulus polyphemus
GGAGTAGTTGTACAAAGGTAGGCTAAAGATGAGTATGGTGGTTATAAATGCGGTAACTAGAGTTACACCTAAGTATTCGTGGTGTTCTTGTACCAAATAACGCATAAGATGAGTATGGGGTTATAAATTCTGTAACTTGAGTTAAACCTAAGTGTTCATGGAGTAGTTATTCTCATCTTTAACCTTACTTGGTACAATTACTCCATGAACACTTAGGTGTCACTCTAGTTACCGAATTTATAACCACCAAATTCATCTTTGGCCTTACTTGGTACAACTGCTCTATGAACACTTAGGTTTAACTCTAGTTACCGAATTTGTAACCACCATACTTCTCTTTTGCGTTATTTGGTACAACAACTCCACGAATACCTATGTGTAACTCTTGTTACTGAATGTGTAACCCCATACTCATCTTTAGCGTTATTTGGTTCAACATCTCCACGAACACCTAAGCGTAGCTCTAGTTACCGAATTTACAACCAACATACTCATCTTTAGTCTTACTTGGTACAACTACTCTTTGAACACCTAGGTGTAACTCTAGTTACAGAATTTATAACCACCATACTCATCTTTAGCCTTACTTTGTACAACTACTCCATCAACACCTAAGTGTAACTCTAGTTACAGAATTTATAACCACCAAACTCATCTTTAGCCTTGCTTGGTACAACTACTCCATAAACACTTATGTGTCACTCTAGTTACCGAATTTATAACCACCATACTCATCTTTAGCCTTACTTGTTACAACTGCTCCATGAACAGGTGGTTATAAATTCTGTAACTAGAATT
>NW_013792046.1:0-602 GCF_000517525.1 Limulus polyphemus
CACGTCTTCAGTGGCGTCTTTTGTTCCATTGTTCACTTCATTCCAACTGAAATGTCCTGGACCGTGATAACGCCAAAGCCTGTTGGCATGCACCACATTTGGCATACCTTGCCGCTCACATTTTAAACTGGTAAGTCACGTCTGAGAGACGATCCACTATGTCATATGGGCCTTCCTATGGAGATGACAAATTAGGAGACTTCCCTTTGGTCTTCCTGGGATTATACAACCACACCTTGTCTCCTGGTGCAAAACTAACTTCAGTAGATCTCTTATCATAAGATAACTTCATCGAATCAGCAGACGTTTTCAAGTTTGAACGCACTTGATGGTGAATATCATCCATCCTTTCCGATAACACTTTCACAAACTCTGACACATTCTCAGGCAACTCTTCATAAGGTGGGCGTCCTGTTAACAAATCCAATGGCAACCAAAGTTCCCGACCAAACATTAACTTCGCTGGAGTGTATCCAGTGGCTTCATGCTCTGCTGTCCTATAGGCCATCATCAGTGGAGGGAGTAAGACATCCCAGTCATCTTGGCGTCTATTACAAAACTTTGCCAATTCCTGTCCCAGTGTCCAATTGTACTTTTCTACC
>NW_013792047.1:0-601 GCF_000517525.1 Limulus polyphemus
AAGTAAGGCTAAAGATGAGTATGGTGGTTATAAATTCGGTAACTAGAGTTACATCTAGGTATTGGCGGAGTTGTTGTACCAAATAACGCTAAAGAGAGTATGGTGGTTATATATTCGGTAACTAGATGTACACCTAGGTGTTTATGGAGTAGTTGTACCAAATAAAGATAACGATGAGCATGCTGGTTATAAATTCGGTAACTAGACTTACACCTAGGTGTTCGTGGAGTTGTTGTACCAAATAACGCTAAAGATGAGTGTGGTGGTTATAAATTCGGTAACTAGAGTTACACCAAGGTTGTCGTGGAGTTGTTGTACCAAATAACGCTAAAGATGAGTATGGTGGTTAGAAGTTCGGTAACTAGAATTACACCTAGGTGTTCGTGGAGTTGTTGTACCAAATAAAGATAACGATGAGTATGGTGGTTATAAATTCGGTAACTAGACTTACACCTAGGTGTTCATGAAGTAGTTTTTGCCAAGTAAAACTAAAGATGAGTATGGTGTTACAAATTCGGTAACTAGAGTTACACCTAGGTGTTCGTGGAGTTGTTGTACCAAATAACGCTAAAGATGAGTGTGGTGGTTATAAATTCGGTAA
>NW_013792048.1:0-602 GCF_000517525.1 Limulus polyphemus
CAAGGCAACACACTTGTGAAATGGCCCTGAAATTACATTTCTCTCATGAAACAATACGTAAACATCTAAGGAATATGGGAAACTCCATAAAGAAGGTGTTTGGGTGCCTCATGAACTCTCCGATGATCATTGTTTCCAACGTGTGAACGTTACTTCGTCTCTTCTGGTGCATAATGCGCATGAACCATTTTTGGACAGAATTGTTACCGGTGATGAAAGTTAATTCTCTATGCGAATATTAAACGCCAAAACCAATGGCCCAGTCCTAGACAAAAATCACTCTCGACCCCCAAAACCTGGACTCCATCCGCAGAAAGTGATGCTTTGCATTTGGTAGGACATCAAAGGAGTAATTCATTTCGAACTCCTCAATCCACAGCGAACTGTCAATGCAGAGGTCTATAGTCAGCAACTGGAACGTTTAAATCAAGCCATTTGCCAGAAACGCCCTTCACTCGTCAATCGAAAAGGTGTTCTTCTTCTCCACGACAATGCACATCCACATGTGGCACGTTTGAGGCAAAACAAGATTATGGAGTTGGGTTGGGAAGTTCTCCTCCACCCACTATATTCTCCAGATATGGCACCATCAGATTACCATC
>NW_013792049.1:0-599 GCF_000517525.1 Limulus polyphemus
TGGTGACGCTACGGGTGATCTGCTACGTCTATTTTTAATTTTGTTGGCAATCGTGAGTCCCCCCCCCTTCTCGTCCATAGTGCACATTTTATGATTCATAGAATTCTACTAAAAACTTGAACATTTATTTCACTAACTTGAAAGTTGTTTATTAAAGGACACAGGTGCTTAAAAGATTCACGGTTCGTGCCTATAGGCGCGGGAATTTTCGGAGTTTCAGTATGATATCGATCATGGTTTTCTGTTCTGATTTTTCAAGATACCAATTGGGGATTTGAGGCACTGTCAAATAGAATCAGGGCACGGGCCCCGTGTGCCAGTGCCTAGCGACGCTTCTGTTAATGGCCAACTGATTGTAAAATAATTCTTTCCGAGAAACTACTTTTTATTCGTAAGCTTACATTGTTGTTAACAGTTAGTAATTGCTTTAAAATATATGAATAATTACTTATTCATTCCCACTTTTTCGTGGGAGTTAGCGTGCTTTGAGTGTGAATCACAGGATTAAAGGTTCGTGTCCCGTGGTCGCAAAAACAACAACACCCTGCTCTTTGAGATCGTGGATGTGCTATAAGAGTGACATTCAAATCCCACTATTC
>NW_013792050.1:0-764 GCF_000517525.1 Limulus polyphemus
CCCATCGTGAAAGTTCCAACAACTTAGTGTAAAATGGCAAGCACACATTGTGTCTATGTGACAGGAAAGCTGGATGGCCAAAGGTGCAACTTTGACTTAGATTCTGCATCTCAGCAAATCCTTGTGAGTATCAAGGTGCTAGATCACAAAGGAGTACCAGAAACCATACAGAAGCTCTGTGGTGTGACAGGACATTATGCAAGATTGTGGGGACCAGTGTGGGTAACTATTGGGCTCATGGGCATAAAGGACAGACACAAAGTATGTTTGGCTGACATTGAAGACCAATGCATATTAAGGTTGGACTACTTACTACTGAGGAAGTGTGTAGTTAACTTTGATAAAATGGCGTTTGGGAACAACAAAGGCCAAATTCCGATAAGTGTTAAAAGAGAGGTTGGACCAACCAGGTGCCATCAAACTAAAGTCAAAGTGACTAAAGGAGTTGGTGACGGTGAAGCAGAACCAAGTATAGATATTAAAGCAGAGCAGGAGAAAGACCAAGATTTGAAGCCAATAATTGATTTTCTACAAGCAAGTGTTTTGCGACCTGCTTGGGAGAAGGTGTCTAGTCTAAGCCCTGTGACAAAGAATTATTGGGCACCAATGGGACCAGTTGAAGCTTGAAAACGGTATTCTTGTCCAGAGATGGGAAAGTGACGACCTGGCAAACGATTATACCAAGAAAGTTACGGAAAGTTATGCTGCGTCAATCCCATGATAGTTAAACAGGAAGATATATCGGAGTTAAAAAGACATTGAGT
>NW_013792051.1:0-1774 GCF_000517525.1 Limulus polyphemus
ACCATTTGTCCTTCTTTTACCGATTTCTATCACTAAAATAGAGCTGGAAAACAATTCTACGCGCCACAAGCAGGTAATACTGCTGCACAATTACAAAATTATACAAAAATCTATAAACAGAAATGGAAACAATCTCACAAAAAACAAATTAGAAAATGATAGAATATAACAACGATCTGGTGGTGCTGTTCATTGTGTAGGCCCCCAGTAGCACAGTGGTATGTCTGCGGACTTACAACGTTAGAATCCGGGTTTCGATACCCGTGGTGGGCAGAGCACAAATAGCCCATTTTGTAGCTTTGTGCTTAATTACAAACAAACAAACATCATTGTGTAGTTAGCAATGCAACGTTCGTCGAAGCAGCTATCATAAAACGTATCAGTGGCGTAGCGGTATGTCTGCGGACTTACAACGCTATAATCCTGGTTTCGATACTCATGTTCGGAAGATAGCCCATTGTATGGCTTTATGCTTAACTTCAAACAAACAAATAAACTATGCTGAAAAATCGTCATTTCCCCAAGGCTTAAGATATATCATAGTATAAAATTTGATATAAAATCATCATTTTCTACTGTGCCCACATAGATATATAGAAAGATCGTTTTAAAATCTACCCAATTAGTATCACTTTACTTGTTTGTGTACTTCTTATTGCAGCATTTATCTTGTTTTGGATACTTCTAATAGCAATTCTACGAACAACCAATGATCCCTAGTTGCCATTAAAATTTAAAATTTTTCTCCTATTTATAAAAACAGATAATGTAACCTTTCTGGTTAGGATCAAGTCGTAGCTATGGTGAATGCATCATGAAAGTATTAAACTTTGGAATTTCGCAATAAATCATGATAAGAAAATATTAATGTACTTCCAGTAGCATTAGCTTTCCGGTGACATGACAGGAAGTTTGTAAATCAGGTTTCGATACCCACGGTGGACACAACACAGATAGCTCATTGTATATGTAGCTTTGCTCTTATCAACAAAAACCTTTGTCGTTAAAAGTGAAGTTTGTCATTCCATCTAAACTTTACATTGAAAATTGTGTAAGAGCAGTTGCTTGATTTGTATGATCATCTGCATTAGTGCTATCCCAGAAACAGTTATTTTATTGTTATGGGTTTTGACCATAAAGAATCTTCCAGATACTTAAGAAATCTCAGTTTCAATAAATGTGTTTTCAATCCCTACTTTGGTTGGCAAATTTAGACTGCTTCACAGTCACAAATTTATAAAATTTAATCCTTACTTTAGCCTACAGATATGTGTATAAAGCTGTCAAAGTAGGGATTGAATTTTATAAACTGGTGAGTGTGGTTTTAATTCTTGTTTCTTTACTGTTTGTAGCAGGATTCCTACTTGATTTTAAAATTCATAGTGTTTGTTTACGTTTTGTGTTCTACCTGTATAAAGTATATACTTTACCATTAGAAACTGTCGCGTGTCTATCCATCGATATGTAGCTCCATTTATTGGGTTGAAAAGCTATTTAAGTATGTGCATGATATGTTTATCATTTATATTATACCTGTATCAGAATATCAAAAGCAGATACCCACAGACCAGTCAACTAAGCTGGAAAAATCATTTTGGGATAGTTCAAGACGTCTAGGCGCTAGCCCCGCTGACGTGAACAGGTAAGTAGATAGAAGACGAAAAAGTTGCTGTTTTAGAAATTTTTGAATTGTTTTACTGGAAATGTTAGCGACTTTTTCAGCGTATTATTAGTATATATGCGCATAATATATCGTAACCAGTACTTTGAATGG
>NW_013792052.1:0-600 GCF_000517525.1 Limulus polyphemus
ATATGCAATACTACCGCATATCTAGTAACCTCTCGAGACTTCACGAGCCTTCGAGAATACGACGTGTTACTAGGGTCACGTGACCCCCGCTGTCGTAACACTGCACCTTCTTTAGTATTGTTCGTCTCGAACAATAGCCACTTACATTAAACTAATAAACAGTTATCAATAACTTAGTTAAATGTACAGAATTTACAAACACAAAATCAAATATCAACAAAGTCTCTTAATTTTATGGAACGTATCTTCTTTGGTACTGGTCTCCGTCTCGTTGGCTTCTGCTTGAAGTGGGGTTCACCTGCTTCATCAGAAAACGTCCTATCATTGGTAACAGTCACATCAGTGGTAGTAATTTCATCAAGGGCTTCACTGTTTCCCTTCTCAAAACCGAGACGAGATTCTTCTAAGAGAGTGGCTTTTTCAGGTGACACATCTTCAACAGCGTCATTTGTTCTGTTTTCCACTTCGTCCCAACTGAAATGTCCTGGACAGGTGATAACGCCAAAGCCTGTTGGCATGCACCACTTTTGGCTTACCTCGCCGACCACATTTTATCCGGAAAGTCACGTCTGAGATATGATCCACTATGTTGTATGGGCC
>NW_013792053.1:0-1115 GCF_000517525.1 Limulus polyphemus
AATTTTCCGATAAGAACTTAAACTATTTAACCTAAGAATTTAACCTATCAAATTATACTCAAAATGTTCATTTGGCCACATTCACAGTGTACTCTTTCTGCATCTTCCTGGTCACTGTCATCGACAATACTATTTTCTAAATGTTTTTATCTCGAATGGATTATTGGTTTTCTAAGTTTCCAATATCGTAACTGATTTCTCTCTTTCTGAATACACTCACTCAAAACAGCCTTATATTACTTGAAATATATTTAAATATATTAACGTCTTGTGTTTAACTAGCGGTTTGATCACGGATACTCTCTATAGAAACACAAAACAAAGTATGTAGAACTAGGTATAGTTAAGGAACTCATCTTTTCCCATTAAATAAACTGCATTTCACGCTTTCCTCCACTACTTAAAGCTGGGAAGGTACTATACTCTATCAAACCGGATAGACAACCAGAAGCGGTCAAAAACATTTGTTTCTCTTCACCCCGTACGCGGAATTAGGTTTGGTGATTAGAGGCTAGTGATTTACAAAAGATATGTAGTAGAACGTGAATGAAGATATTGACTATTAGAAAGTTTTGTCCAACATAACCGGAAAAGCTGCGATAGTGGGGACGAGTTTGGAAGGAGAGGAGAAGTAGATATTTGTCATGATTGGTTCGTTGAGTTCGGCAAGAGCACGGTTGTTTTTTGATAAATACGGTGATGACGTCAGTCGCGGAGAGGAGGGCTACCGTATTATGAGAAATAGTAAAGGAAGCACTTTCAATTATGGGGAATATTTAACAGTTGATGACGTATTTTAAATCGATTTTGATATCTTCTGTCTTTTGTTTTTCCAAGTCACTACTCCAGAAGGCGTTTTCAATTCTGGTTTAGAATCCCTAAAGAACAAACTAAGAGGAACTGTGAAACAACAAACAGAAGATTATGCCTGTCGGAACAAACTAAGAGGAACTGTGAAAAAACAAACAAACAGAAGATTATGTCTGTCGGAATTTAAAATATGTATTCTTCTTTTTGCCAATTGTCAAAATAAAAAGGTTTTTAATTATATTTCTTTATATTATAAATACATACACTATGTTGTTGTTGGTCTTGGGATTCTTCTACAATAGATG
>NW_013792054.1:0-1088 GCF_000517525.1 Limulus polyphemus
ACACCAGGGATAGAGTACACTCTGTAGAGTATTTACTGCACCAGTGATAGGATACAGTATGTATAGTATTTACTGCACCAGGGATAGATACAATATGTAGTGTATTTACTACACCAGGGATAGAGTACACTATGTAGAGTATTTACTGCACCAGTGATAGGATACAGTATGTAGAGTATTTACTGCACCAGTGATAGGATACAGTATGTAGAGTATTTAGTCTACACCAGGGATAGAGTACAGTATGTAGAGTATTTACTACACCAGGGCTAGGGTACAGTATGTACAGTAATTACTGCACCAGAGATAGGGAACAGTATGTAGAGTATTTTTTCTACACCAGGGATAAGGCACAGTATATAGAGTATTTACTGCACCAGGGACATGTACAATATGTAATGTAGATACTACACTAAGGATAGGGTACACTATGTAGAGTATTTACTGCACCAGGGTTAGGGTACACTATGTAGAGTATTTACTGCACCAGGGATAGGGTACACTATGTAGAGTATTTACTGCAACAGAGATAAGGTACAGTATGTAGGGTATTTATTGTACACCAGGGAAAGGGTACATTATGTAGAGTATTTACTGAACAATATCCCTGGTGCAGTAAATACTCTACATAGTGTACCCTATCCTTGGAGTAGTAAATACTCTACATACTGTACCCTATTCCCTCTGGTGCAGTAAATACTCTACATACAGTACCCATATAGTACACTATGTAGAGTATTTACTGCACCAGGGATAGGGTACAGTGTGTAGAGTATTTACTGCACTAGGGATAGGATACAGTATGTAGAGTATTTACTACACCAGGTATAGGTTACAGTATGTCGAGTATTACCGCACCAGGAAGAGAGTACACTATGTAGAGTATTTACGACACCAGGGAAAGGTACAATATTTTGAGTATTCACCAAACCAGGGGTAGGGTATAGTATGTAGAGTATTTATTCTACACCAGGGATAGGGTACAGTATGTAGAGTATTTACTGCACCAGAGATAGGGTACACTATGTAGAGTATTTACTGCACCAGATATAGGGTACAGTATGTAGAGTATTTAATGCACCTGGATA
>NW_013792055.1:0-602 GCF_000517525.1 Limulus polyphemus
TTTGGGTTCTATTTAATCCAGTCGGTCTTAAACAAACACATGTAGATATGTTGTAAATATATGAGTTAATTAACACATTGGCTGTAGACTAAAGTCAACAGTGGGTCATAGAACGATAATTGTTATTGGATCTATTTAATCCACTTGGACTTGAGGAAACCAATGAAGATATGTTGTAAATAGATGAGTTAATAAAAACATTGGCTGCAGACTAAAGTCAACAGTGTGTCATAGAACGATACTAGCTATTGGGTCCTATTTAATCCATTCGGTCTTAAAGAAACACATGTAGATATGTTGTAAATATATGAGTTAATTAACAAACTGGTTGCAGACTAAAGTCAACAGTGGGTCATAGAACGATAATTGTTATTGGATCTATTTAATCCACTTGGACTTGAGGAAAACAATGAAGATATGTTGTAAATAGATGAGTTAATAAACACATTGTCTGCGGATTAAAGACAACAATGGGTCATAGAACGATACTAGCTATTGCGTCCTATTTAATCCAGTCAGTCTTAAACAAACACATGTAGATATATTGTAAATATATGAGTTAATCAATAAACTGGTTGCAGATTAAAGTTAACAGTGGGTCA
>NW_013792056.1:0-601 GCF_000517525.1 Limulus polyphemus
ATTACAAATGAAAAAAGTTAATTTAATTACTGACGATCTTTATGTTTATCTACGTGAAACTGATTCACGCACACCACAACTCTATGGCATTCCTAAACCACACAAACAGGACTGCCCCCTACGACCTATACTGTCCACTTATGATTCATCTCAATTGATAGTTTGTTTGTTTTGAATTTCGCGCAAAGCTACACGAGTGATATCTGTGCTAGCCGTCTCTAATTTACCAGTGAAAGACTAGAGGGAAGACAGGGCAGCTAGTCATCACCACCCACCGCCAACTCTTAGGCTACTCTTTTTACCAACGTTGTTGGGTTTGTTAGTGTCAATTTTGTTCGTGAGTGGAGTTTTGTTGTGGGGAATGTTGGAGAGTTTTTCAACAATAGCTGGTGGGAATTTATTGGTGTGAATAAAGGAATGCTTTATGTGGTTAATTTCTTCATTTATGTAGTCCGTTGAACAGAGTCTTGTGTCTGTGTTTATGAGGTTTTTAAGTGTATTGATTTTTTTGTGTGGTGTCATGAGTGGAATTCCCGGGGATGTAGAGACCAGTGTGTGTGTTTGTGCGGTGAATTTGGGTTTTAAACTGTGTGTCCGATCT
>NW_013792057.1:0-1133 GCF_000517525.1 Limulus polyphemus
TTTGTTGTTAGTAAACCTTTGTTCATACTGTATTGTCAGTAAACTTTTGTTCATGCTGTATTACTGTATTGTCAGTAAACCAAATGTTTTATATAATAAGAAAAAGCTATGGCTACAAGTACATGTTTGTGAAATATTGATACATAATTATTAACTCACTATATTATACTATCTCATGTTTTGGATTTCTGTGACTTTATTGTAGGGAAGAGATTCCGTTCAATACGGTCTCGTCTGTGCTTCAGTGAGATTGTTCTGTAAGAACTTAATAAAAATTAGTGGAAACAAACTTTCCAGTTTAGCACTGTCAGTTAAGCCTCTTTGTCTAGGGATCGATAACGCCATTTTCGAGGATTAATCTTAATCCATCCCTGTCTGCCATATACATCCACTGCTCCAAGGCAACTAAGCCGAGTTAAGGTACAACAATGTATGTGTGTATTAACAGCATATAAAGAATAGAGTTAAGTGTACGTAGCTTTAATTCAAACAAAGGAATTTTGGAATGTAAATTATTGTGTAGAGATAACTCAGAATTTATAATAACCGTCATATTACATCTAATATACAAATACTGAACTTTAATCCTCTGTGCACTAAAACTGACATTATAAAGTAAGAAATGAGATCTAGTGGGTATAGCTAGCCACTAAAACTGACATTATAGAGTAATAAATAAGGACTAGTGGGTATATCTAGCCACTAAAACTGACATTATAGAGTAATAAATAAGGACTAGTGGATGTAGCTAACCACTAAAACTGACATTATAGAGTAATAAATAAGAACTATTACTCTATAATGTCAGTTTTAGTGGGTAGCTATATCCACTAGTCCTTATTTCTTACTCTATAATGTCAGTTTTAGTGGCTAGCTGTGTCCACTAGATCTCATTTCTTACTCTATAATGTCAATTTTTGTGGCTAGCTACACCCACGGAAATAAGGACCAGTGGGTGTAGCTAGCCACTAAAACTGTCATCATAGAGTAAGAAATGAGATCTAGTGGATATAGCTAGGCAGAAAAACTGACATTATAGAGTAAGAAATAAGGACTAGTGGATATAGCTAGTCACTAAAACTGACATTATAGAGTAAGAAATGAGATCTAGTGGATATAGCTAGGCAGAAAAA
>NW_013792058.1:0-602 GCF_000517525.1 Limulus polyphemus
TGTATACATAGTACCAGAAACAATGTATACAATATGTATAGTACCAAAAACAATGTATACATAGTACCAGAAACAATGTATACATAGTACCAGAAACAATGTATACAATATGTATAGTAGCAGAATCAATGTGTGTAAAATGTGCACTACTTGAAACAATGTGTGCAAAACGTATAGTACCAGAAACAATGTATACATAGTACCAGAAACAATGTATACAATATGTATAGTACCAAAAACAATGTATACATAGTACCAGAAACAATGTATACAATATGTATAGTACCAAAAACAATGTATACATAGTACCAGAAACAATGTATACAATATGTATAGTATCAAAAACAATGTATACATAGTACCAGAAACAATGTATACAATATGTATAGTATCAAAAACAATGTATACATAGTACCAGAAACAATGTATACAATATGTATAGTACCAGAATCAATGTGTGTAAAATGTGCACTACTTGAAACAATGTGTGCAAAACGTAGAATACCAGAAACAATGTGTTCAAAGTGTATAGCACTTGAAACAATGTGTGCAAGATGTGTGACATATGATAAAATAAAATAAGAACACGTACGAGTAAAATC
>NW_013792059.1:0-1303 GCF_000517525.1 Limulus polyphemus
TTCTTTTTGACGTTGTATAATAGTAGAGAAACCTAACGGTTCTTTTTTTTGTTTTACTTGTTCTTCTTCATGTTGTATAATAGTAGAGGAACCTAACTGTTGTTTTTTATGTTTTTCTGGTTGCTCTTGACGTTGTATAATAGTATAGAAAACTAACTGTTGTTTTTATGTTTTACTGGTTCTTTTTCATGTTGTATAATAGTAGAGGAACATAACTGTTGTTTTTTATGTTTTTCTGGTTGTTCTTGACGTTGTATAATAGTAGAGTAATCTAACTTTTGTTTTTTATGTTTTTCTGGTTGCTCTTGACGTTGTATAATAGGACAGAAACCTAACTGTTGTTTTTCATGTTTTACTGGTTCTTCTTCATGTTGTATAATAGTAGAGGACCTAACAGTTGTTTTTTATGTTTTAATGGTTATTCTTGACGTTGTATAATAGTAGAGGAACCTAACTCTTTTTAATGTTTTAACGATCTTCTTCACGTTGTATAATAGTAGAGGAACCTAACTGTTGTTTTTTATGTTTTTCTGGTTGTTCTTGACGTTCTATAAAGTAGAGGATCCTAACTGTTGTTTTTTATGTTTTTCTGGTTGTTCCTGACGTTGTATAATATTATAAAACCTTATTATACAACGTCAAGAACAACCAGAAAAACATAAAAAAACAACAGTAGTAGAGGATCCTAACTGTTGTTTTTATGTTTCAATGGTTCTTTTCAAGTTGTATAAGAGTACAGGAACACAACTATTGTTTTTTATGTTTTACTGGTTATTCTCCACGTTGTATACTAGTAAAGGAACCTAACTATTGTTTTTTTGTGTTTTACTGGTTATTCTTAACGTTGTTTAATATTAGTGGAACTTAACTGTTGTTTGATATGTTTTACTGGTTCTTCTTCACGTTGTAAAATAGTAGAGGAACCAAACTGCTGTGGTTATATTATAATAGTGTTTCTTCACGTTGTACAATATTAGAGGAACATAACTGTTGTTTTTTATTTTTTACTGGTTCTCATTTACGTTGTATAATTGTAGAAAACCTAACTATTGTTTTATATGTTTTAGTGGTTCTTACTCACTTTGTATAATAGTAGAGGAACCTAACTGTCGATTTTTTTAATAGTTTTTTCACGTTGTATAATAGTAAAGGAACTTAACTTTTGTTTTTTTATGTTTTAATGGTTATTCTTCACGTTTTATAATAGTAGAGGTACCTAACTTTTGTTTTTATGTTTTACTGTATATTCTTCACGTTGTTTACTATTAGTGGAACTTAACTGTTGTTTGTTATGTTTTACTGG
>NW_013792060.1:0-602 GCF_000517525.1 Limulus polyphemus
ATTTTTTTATATACATTGTAAGTTTTTATGTTACTGTTATGTCTTATGTAATAAAATACTAAGAATATAATATTTATTGTACTAACACCAATTTTGACTTATCAGTTTCAATCTTGGGACTTGTTTTGCAGTTATAGTTTGTATAGATATTTTGTTCAAGTTATGGTTTTGGAAAAGGTACCGGGTTCGTTCCCCGGCAGGGATGCTACCACCATTGCCTGGTCCCAAGTCCAGGATGAGAAAGGAGGAGGGTTGGGCGTGGGGCTAGCAACTCTGCCCCGTAAAAACCAACCTGCTAAAAAATCACTGCAACAACAACTTCCGTCGGCGAGGTGTTGTTGGGGCCCTATGCTCCAGTGGGAGTCTACAGGGATTATTATATTATATATGATTTTGGAAAATTATATTTTGTAATGCATTGTACTTTTTAATAGTTTTTATGAATTTTTGCAATTTTAAGATATCCTTTAAATCTTAATATACAAGTAGTTTAATCAAGTTTTTTTTGTATTGTAGTGTTGTTGAACCTATACTGCGTATTTACTTTCTGCTAAGTGAATTGGTGAACCTATACTGTGTATTTTCTTTCTGCTAAGTGAATT
>NW_013792061.1:0-602 GCF_000517525.1 Limulus polyphemus
GCATTGGTCTTCAATGTCAGCCAAGTATACTTTCTGTCTGTTTTTCATGCCCATCAGCTCGATAGTTACCCACACTGGTCCCCACAACCTTGCATAATGTCCTGTCACACCACAGAGCTTCTGTACAGCTTCTGGCATGCCTTTGAATCCAGCACCTTGATACTCACAAAGGTTTGCTGAGGTGCAGAATCTATGACAAAGTTGCACCTTTGGCCATCCAGCTTTCCTGTCACGTAGACACTATGTGAGCTTGCCATTTTACACTTAGCTGTTGGAACTTTCACAATGGAGGTTGGTGGTCGTCCCTCAGCACCAAACACTACTGGTTTCCCGAAGCTGACTTATTGGTGGTATTCTTCTTACACTGGCTCCTCATATGTCCTTGCTCTCCACAATTCCAACAACTTTTCTGGGTATCAGCCTTTCCTGCTGTGGCATCTCCCCTGTGTTGAAGTTGCCAGCATTGAGCTCTCTTGAGCCCAGGTTTATTACAGTGCCAGCAAAGTCCCTCAAACTTCTCTGAAAGCTGCCCTTCTCTGGCCTTGAATCCTGACAAATGTTCCAACTTTGGTACCTCTGTACTGGACTTAATGTAGGATTCT